>NC_056735.1:154115892-154290892 GCF_019279795.1 Protopterus annectens | reverse complement strand
TTTAGTTAGCCAAAGACTTTCTGTATTAGCCTGTACTTCAGAGAAGTAGATACCAAACAGGAGAGGACCCAGGACTGAACCCTGCGGTACTCCACTTGTCACTGTTCTGAAGTCTGATTTGGAGTCTGCGACTTTCACAGTGTGGGTTCTTTCAGTAAGCCAGTTGGCAACCCATCTTGTGACATAGGGATTTATACCTAGTTTAGTGAGTTTATCTGTAATTCCAGAGTGGGGGATGGTGTTGAACGTCTTGGCGAGATCTAGATAGGCTGTGTGAACCACCTTACCCTCATCTATGGCTTTGGTGACTACTTCGAAGAAGTCTATCAAGTTTAGGAGACATGATCTGCCTTTTACAAACCCAAACTGTGTGGGGTCCGGGGTTTGAAGATCTCCAATGCCTTTGTTTATGAGTTCCATGATGATACGTTCCATGGCCTTGCAGACGAGGCTCGTCAGGCTAATGGGGCGGTAGTTCCCGGGGTCTGTTGTGGCCCCCCCCCTTTGTGGAGTGGGATAACTGTCGCAGTGTGCCATTGAATGGGCACAAAGTCTGAGGTGAGGCTATGATTGAACATGGTACTTAGGTGGGGTGCCACTTCATTCTGTAGTTCATGTAGAAGGCAGCCTAGGATGTTGTCAGATCCCATGGATGCTGTGTTCTTGGCTTTGGAGAGTGAAGTTTTTACCTGTGCAGCCGTGATTACAGGAAGTTTGCATTCTTCCGGTATAAAGATGGGCCCTTTAGGGGGTGAGAGGGGGGGTAAAGTTAGCACTGAACCTATCTGCCAGGATGTTGGCAATATCAGTTGGTTCTGTATATTTAGTGTCATTGTGCTGTAACTCAGAGCAGATCTGAGTGTTGCCATTGAGATTTTTGACATAGCTATAGAATGCTTTGTGGTTGTCTTTAGAATCAGTGGCAATTTTGTTTTCATAACTAGCTTTGGAGGATTTTATGAGGGATCTCAGCTTCTTAAGGAGGCTGACCAGGGAGTTCCTCCAATTGTGGGAATTTACTCTTTTTTTGCAACAGTTTCTTTCTTCTGTTGTAGAGTTTGTTTATGGCAGAAGACCACCAGATTGGCTTCCTTTTTCTGGAGGATAGCATCTTGGTTCTGTTAGGGATAGCACAATCCATGCACTCGTGTAAGTGCTTATAAAGTGCACTTGTGTAGGATTCAGCAGTCGTACCTCTATTGTCCATCTGCATGGGTGTCATGAAGTTTGCCACTTCTGTCTTAAGAAGCGTGAAGTTGGCTTTGGAGAAATTTTTTACGGTTGTTTTCCTAATGGGGGTTGGGGGTGGGATGTCTAGGGTGATTAGCTTGTGGTCGGATCTGACCAACGAGGAGCTGACCTCTGGTGTGGAACACCGGTCACCCATGTTGGTGATGACCAGGTCTAGGATATTGCTGCCTCTGGTGGAGGTGTGGATAAGTTGATCCAAAGTGTTGGAATTAATGATTTCCAGAAAACGTTGAGCAAAAGAGTTGGTACATGAGTAGTTTTCCCAGTTAATGGTAGGGTAGTTGAAATCACCCATTATTAGAGTGTTGGGTTGTACCTTAATATTTTCCAGTGTATCAAGAAAAGAGGAGTGGGAATCCTGGGGCATGGTGTGGGGTCTGTAGCAAGCTACAGTCTGGATTGTGGTTTTGCCCAGAGTTAGTTGAACTTGGATAATCTCAGATGCATTATGCTGAGCAACTAGCTTGGAGGTGTGGATATCCTTAATGAATATGGACACGCCTCCACTTTAGTGTTTCGGTCCGGGTTTGGTGGCCAAAAGGTGTGGTATGAATTATAGCCTGGTAATGCAGGGGTGCTCTCTCGAGCTTTGAACCAGGTCTCTGTCACTGCACAGATATCAATGTTCTCCATTTTAAGGAGTGCCTCGAGTGAGTGCATTTTGAGGTTTAGACTTCTAGCATTGAGTAGCATTACCCTCAGATTTTGCTAGCTTGTACCTGTTACTGTGGTGAACCTTGCCTAAAAAAGGCACTATAGGGGTGGCAAGAGCCTTTGCCAGTATCCGGAATCCCAAGGGCGACAGGTGTAAGCCATCTCTGGCAAAGCAGCGTGGTCTGTCGATCATGTCATCCCAGGCAGACAGATACTGGATTCCCTTAGAATGACACCAGAAGCTTAGCCATTTGTTAAATTCAATCATTTTGTCCTTGTACTGTGGTGTCATTCTGGGTGATGGCAGGATGCTACTCAGGGCTAGGGTCATACCGGCCTGGGCTACAAGATCAGAGAGCTCCTCCATGTCTCTCTTCATGTAGTCCAGGGAGGTACGTCTCAGGTCATTCACACCAACATGGACAATGACAGAGTCATATTTGTACTTGTTGTGGAGTGACCTGAGTGTGTGCTTTATGTGGCGGATCCTGGCACTTGACAGGCAGCTGACAGTAACTTTTTCTTTGTTTAGCCTGGTGAGTGGAACATCAGTGTGCCTGACTATAGAGTCACCTATGACTAGAGTGTTGGGTATGTTATGCCTTATGGGCTGTAGTTGAGTGGCACACTGAGTATGTGGACTATGTGTCATTTGGGTTGTGTTGGGGGGGTGGAGGTTGCTTGCATTTCTGCTTTGGAGGTCTCTGTTGTTTGGGCAGATTAGTACAGAGAGCCTCCGCGAATGTAGGTGTGTGTATTGTGGTTCTGTGTGTGTGTTTTGGTGGTGTAGGTTTTGAGGGACTATGTGATGAGTGTGGTGCGGTGCAAGTGTTTACCTTGTCCTCTTGACTGTCTAGGCCTGTCTTTGGTAAAGAGAGCTTTGCTTCCAGTTTGGCTATATAAGTGCATCTCTCACAGGTCGTAGTGTTGGGTGGTACGAGGAGAGGGTTGTCTGTGTACATGAGGCAATTGCTGCATTGTCCCAAGATGCCCAGATTCATCAGGTAGACAGGAGAAAACACCGGGAGCTGACCTTTAGACATGCCTGAATAGGTGCTTATTTATTAAGTACTAAAAACTGTTTTCCTCTAGACAAATGAGGGAAGTTGAGTGCTGTAGTAATTTGTAACTTATTTAGTGCTTACAATGAATTCTGAACAAGTGCTGAGATCAAAGAAACAGATGAGTGCTAAAACTAAAAAGCTGGCTAGTTTCAAGGGAAATTTTGAAAAACAGACTTTATGGTGCCAGGAAGAGTTTAACCCCAGTTAAGTGTGGTGGGGGGGGGGGGGGGCTTAGGAACTCACAAACAGTCCTGGACACAGCAAATACGTATCTGACTTGCCACAGGAAAGGGGGGAAGCAAGCTTAGAATTTTTTTTCCAGTAAAGTGGAAATGGAGAAAGCTGGAACAGAAGTTAATTCAATGTTAGGAATCTGAGTGGGTTGGCCTTCACAAATGTTCTCTATTAGATTGAGTGAACTAATGACATTGGACTGGGAGGAGTGTCACAGATCAAATATACAGTATGGTCAGGCAACTGCAAAGCCACCAAGTATAAGAACACACAACACTAGGGAGGTTGGGTGGAAAAAAATTACAGTTCCTAGCTGTAGCCACTAAATGAAAGTTTTAAACAGATCAAGGAGCAGACTAGAGAATGCTTTTAACAGACAAAAATGCACAGAAAAGTTCGGATAGAGCAATCACAAACAGAAAATACAACTCTCAGTATGAAAAGCAGTTTACAGTTAAGTAATGTTAAAACAGTTTAAAACAGTACATAAATGCAGTGAAACAATAAAGAAAAGCTTTATAACAGTGCAAAAATATAGTAGATCAACTGTATAGCACAGTTATAAGCGTTTCAGAAGTGCAATTCAGTGAAATAAGTGTAAGAAATAACTTAGCCTGCTCTTGGAATCTTAAGGAATTTCCACTTATGCAATGCAATCCAGAGCCTGACAATACAAGCCATATATATATATATATATATATATATATATATATATATATATATATATATATATATATATATCCCAAGGGCCTAGGTATGCCTAGCCAACAAGGTTCCCTGGCTTACGCCACCCAAGAAAGTTATTTTCCTGTGCCCCTGTCAAGCAGAGCCACAGAAGTGATCCCCGAGGTGTGTTTCCTATTTCCCATCCACTTATCAAGAATTTTCTTGAAGAGTGCTAATGAGGAACTTTACTTGACGTAGATGGGTAGCTTGTTCCAGAGTATGGGAAGTCTCTGCGAAAGGAATCTATCCCTCCAGCATATCCTGTTTGTTGTGGTGACAAAGTTTAGGTCCCTAGAGCATGTAGCTTGGAGGGATTGGGATTTCTTTAGGTGTAGCATGTCCAACAACTCTTGGTCTTTATATGTTAGGCAGCGAGCACCTCGGAGTAGGTGATATGCTACGGAGTAAAGCTGGAGTTTTTTGAGATTTTGAGATGGTCAGTGTAGGGCATCTGTTTGAGGCCAGTAATTCTCTTTGTGAGGTACTTCTGTGGCCTTTCCAGCTGCTGCAGATGTCTTGTGAGGTACATTCCAAAAGGGGTGTTGTACTCTATAATGGGTCTAATGAGTGTCGCGTAGAGGGGAACAAATATTTTTTCCTAGATGAGAACCCATTTGTGAAGAGGTGTGCCACATAGAAGGATTTCCTGACTACTGTGGCGATGTGATTATCAAAGGAGAGACTACTGTCCACCTGAGTCCCCAGGTCTCTTATCACACATTCGATGTTAAGTAGACTGCCGCCTATGTGGTAGTTCATGGGTACAGAGTTTTTACCAAAGGGGATGACAATGCACTTTTTGGCATTGAGCTTGAGACCATGGGTCTGACACCAGGCATCTGTGTCATTGAGGCCCTTCTGTAGGATGTCCACATCATTTGGGGACTCACCTATGGCTCCTAGTTTACAGTCATCTGCAAACTTTGTTAGCTGAAGGCCTTCTGTGTTAGCCTGTACTTCAGAGAAGTAGATACCAAACAGGAGAGGTCTCAGGACTGAACCCTGTGGTATTCCACGTGTCACTGGTTTGAAGTCAGATTTGAAGTCTGCAACTTTTACAGTGTGGGTTCTGTCAGTGAGCCAGTTGGCAACCCATCTTGTGATGTAGGGATTTATACCTAGTTTAGTGAGTTTAGCTATAATTCCAGAATGGGGGATGGTGTCAAAAGCTTTGGCAAGGTCAAGATAGGCTGTGTGAACCACCTTACCCTCGTCTACAGCTTTGGTGACTGCCTCAAAGAAGTCAATCAGGTTCAGGAGGCATGATCTGCCTTTCACAAACCCGAACTGGGTGGGGCCCAGAGTTTGGAGGTTACCAATGTCTGTGTTTATGAGTTCCATGATGTACGTTCCATGGCCTTACAGACCAGGCTCGTCAGGCTAATAGGGTGATAGTTCCCAGGATCAGTGGTGGCTCCCCCTTTGTGGAGTGGGATAACTGTTGCTGTGCGCCATTCAGTGGACACAAAGCCTGATGTGAAACTATGATTGAACATGGTGCTTAGGTGGGGAGCCAGTTCGTTCTGAAGTTCGTGTAAAACGCAGTCTGGGATGTTGTCTGGTCCCAAGGATGCTGTGTTTCTGGCTTTAGAGAGTGCAGCTTTTACCTGCATGGTTGTGATTACAGGGTATAGTTAGCACTGAACCTGTCTGCCAGAACGTTGGCAATATCATTTGGTTCTGTAATTTTCATGCCGTTGTGCTGTAACTCAGAGCAGATCTGGGTGTTCCCATTGAGTTTCTTGACATAGCTATAGAATGCTTTGTGGTTGTCCCAGGAATCAGTGGTGATTTTGTTTTCGTTGCTAGCTTTGGAGGGTCTTATAAGGGATCTCAGCTTCTTACTGAGGCTGACCAGGGATCTCCTCCACTCATGGGATTTTACTGTTTTGCAATAGTTTCTTCCTTCTGTTGTAGAGTTTCTTTATGGCAGGGGACCACCAAATTGGCTTCCTTTTTTTGGAGGATAGCGTCTTGGTTCTGTTTGGGATAGCACGATCCATGCAGTTGTGTAAGTGCTTATAGAGTGCATCTGTGTAGGAATCAGCAGTCGTAACTGTATTGTCCGTCTGCATGGGTGTCATGAAGTTCACCACTTCTGTCTTAAGGAGCATGAAGTTGGCTTTGGAGAAATGTTTTAACGTGATTTCCTTAATGGGGGTGGGGGCGGGATGTGGATATCTAGGGTGATTAGCTTATGGTCGGATCTGACCAACGAGGAGTTTATTTCAGGTGTGGAACATCAGTCAGTCATGTTGGTAATGACTAGGTCTAGGATATTGTTGCCTCTGGTGGGGGTGTGGATAGGTTGATCCAAGGCATTGGAATTTATGAATTCCAGAAAGCGTTGAGCGAAGGAGTTGGTACATGAGTAGTTTTCCTAGTTAGTGGTGGGGTAGTTGAAATCACCCTTTATTAGGCTGTTTGGTTGAACCCTGATATTTTCCAGTATATCAAGAAAAGAGGAGTGGGAATCCTGGGCATGGTGGGGGATCTGTAGCAAGCTACAATTTGGATTGCTGTTTTGCCCAGAGTTAGTTGCACTTGGATAACCTCGGATGCATTATGCTGAGCAACTAGCTTGGAGGTGTAGATAATCTTAATGAATATGGACACACCTCCGCCTTTGGTGTTCTGGTCCAGCTTAGGTGGCCGTGACGTCTGGTATGAGTTATAGCCTGGTAATGCAATGGTGCTTTCTAGAGCCTTGAACCAGGTCTCAGTCAGTGCACAGATATCGATGTTCTCCATTTTAAGGAGTGGCTCGAGGGAGTGCATTTTGAGATTTATACTTCTATCATTGAGTAGCATTACCCACAGTTTTTGCCTGTTAACGGTGGTGAATTTGTCATTTGAACCTTGCCTAATAAAGGCACTATAGAGGCAGCAAGAGCCTTAGCCAGTATCCGGAATCCCAGGGGTGACAGGTGCAGGCCATCTCTGGCAGAGCATCGTGGTCTGTCAACCATGTCGTCCCAGCAGACACATACTGGATCCCCTTAGAATGACACCAGAAGCTTAGCCAATTGTTGAAGTCAATCATTTTGTCCTTGTACTGCGATATCATTCTGGGCGATGGCAGGATGCTATATATATACATATATGTATATATATATATATATATGTATATATATATATATATATATATATATATATATATATATATATATATATATATACACACACACACAGACATATTAAAAAAAAAAACAGTAGGGTCACCACGCAATCAGGCATAAATGAACATTTATTCCAAAAAATTAAAAACAAATCAAGGATAAGCACTTTCAGGTTCTAAGACCCTTCTTCAGATTCTGAACAAAATGCCAAAATCCACTGTATCGTTGCACACCTCCGTGTCTTGGGAAAATTACAAACAAATGACCCAAATGGCGACAAAAAGCTGTAATTTGGAGTCTGGATTTTTTATTCGATTAAATCATTTGCAGCTTTTTGTCGCCATTTGGGTCATTTGTTTGTAATTTTTACTGCTTGAGATCGTTGGTGCATTTTAATAGAGCAGTGGTGTGTGGATTTCCCAAGACACAGAGGTGTGCAGCGATACAGTGGATTTTGTTCTTAGTCTTCCCATTGTTCACATTGGTGGTCTTCTTCAGATTCTGAGGTGTGGATCTTTAGTGGTTGTTTTGTCTATTTTTGGACTGATTATATACAAGTCATACTGCTGTTAAATTTCCAGGATTGTTAGTATTATCTTATAAAAATATAGGTATACTTTTCCTCCAATAACCATTAGATAGTGGCTAGGGCTGTTGGTTTGATGATGTTTATATGTATTCAGAATCTTTTTTCTGATGTATGAGAACAGTCCACTGGATTAAAAAAATGTTCATCCTGTGGACATAAGATGCCACCTCAAGACCACCATTCCCTTTGTGTGTACAGTCTTGGTCCTTCCCATTTGTAAGACAGCTGCAGTATTTGTGTTGTCTTCAGTACAATGGATGTCCAGAGAAGGAAATAAAAATTATACTCAAGGGACTATATCCCCCTCAGACAGGGTCCAGAATGTCCACCGATCCAAAGGCACCCTCCACCTCTCCTTCTGCTTACAGAAAGAGAGGGAACGAGCCAAGGAAAAAGAGAGACAGAAAAAGACATAGAGAGAGAGACAAGTAAAGAGAGAAACATAGAGAAACTTTCTGAAAAAAGACAAGAAGAAAGGGTAGATAAAGCTAATAAATGGTCTTTGGATCCCAGTGCTATTGGTCTGGCACCTATGTTATCGAGGCAGTCAGATCCAGCTGCAGCTCGGATATGAACTCCACTCCCCAGAATCTTCCTTTTTCTCTGGGAATGATCAGTCCATGGCTTCAATCCCAGATACTTCATAAGCTGCCATCAAGATCTCCTTCAGTAGTTTCATCATCGAGGTCCGGTCAGTTCACTAGAAACGTAACTAAAATGGATGAGGACGTTTTTGAGGACACAAATTCAGCTGGGAGTCGTCCTGGCTCCATGATCAAGGAGAGGATCAGGAGTGGAACCATCAATACCAATCATACTCCATCTCCCTTTCTGGAGCCAATGCATATGGGTCTGATCCCCCTCCCATATCAAGGTGGAATCTGATAGCCCTGCAGACTTCTGCTCTGACTTTTTCCCTCACCTTTTTGACACCATTGTTGTCAGGTCAAGTAAAGTTCCAGAGCCAGAGCATCGGAGTCCAGGGACCCAACTGTGCAATCAGCTCCAAAGTTTTTGTAGCTGTCCTTACCCCTTGGTACTTTGGGGGTAGATAGCTTGGCTCTGAGATCCTCCTCTGAGCCATCCACCTTTGGAATCAAGAAGGCTACCACTTTTGTTGTTATGGGTGAATCCTTCTCTGCTCCATTCAGCGTTCAAGGCTGTGCAGAGGGCTTTGGCTGGACCAAGAAGACTGGTGCATGCACAGAGTTCAGATTCATCCTGACTCCCACTGGAGCCTGTACCTTCTTCCTTTCATTCAGGTTGACAGAGACAGGCAGACCCAGTCAGCTTTGAGACTGCTCAATGTTCGAGCTCCACTTGTGACTCTGAGGTGTCTCCTTCCAACACTCTGAGGCACATTTCTCAGGAAACGACTTGCAAGTGGAATCATATCAACTCCTCTCCTGAGTCTATCACTGAGGACACTGACTTAGATGATGGAGAAGATTTTCCCAATATCCACCCCCCACCCGTAGACATCTTCTGTTGTTTGAAGACATTCTGGAATTGATGAAACAGAGGTGAGCGATGGTCCACAAAAGTTCCTCCTTTTGATGAATCAGTGTTTCTTGAAGCTTTTCGGTCTGGCCCTCATCTTGGGTGGTCCCACCTTCTGACATATTAATAGATCTCGTCAGAAGGCTTGGAAGGAACCTGATTTGACAGAGCCTATCCCATAAGAGCTAGACAAGATTCTAGTTGTTCCTAAAGCTAGGAATTGATGGTCAAAGGGTCCCCCAGTAGATGCTGTGCTGGTAGCAGCAGCCATGAGAAAGATCTGCTGGAAGAAAGTTCCTCAGTCTATCCCCGAGACAGGGAGTCAGGGGCATCGGACAGACTGAGGAAATGGGCATATGCTTCAGTGACATTTGCACTCCCAGCACTGGACTATCTGGCACACCTGACACGTTTCCAAAGAGACTTGATCTAGGAGCTTTCCAAGTCTCTTTCCAGTAGCTTACCTATAGATTCCAGAAAATGGTGGTCACAAAAATGTCTACCCTATTATCTTCATCTAATGTAGCCAAGAGACTGTTATCTAACGCAGCTGATGGTACATCAGGGGCAGCCGGCACAGGTATTACTGTACAGTGTCATGCCTGGATGCAGCTATGTGGTTTCACAGAAAGCTTTAATGCCTCTATGGTGGTTCTACCTTGTTTGGACCAAAAGTGATAGAAACACGTACCAGGAGTGAACAAGATGGCAAGAACTTGTCTGCTGTAGTAATCCATTTTCGTATTCCTCAAAGATTCTTTTCCAGTAATCAGAGAGGAGGTAGGAAAATGTGGTTCATAAAGTCCCAAGGTTTTCACCAGGACACTGCTGAGGATGGACCTTCCTGAGGCAAAGGCAGTCCACAAAATCAAGGTTTCTGTGTCCCTTTCACTGAGAAACCTTATCAACTTCACTGAATGTTTGCCTAACTGCTGCACTCTGGAGGCAGTCAGGGGACACTTCCTACACCCTTTAGCCTGGCAAAACCGTAACTTCTGATTCACTGTTGTTAAGGATTATCACTAGAGGTTATGCAATACCTTTTTTAGATTCCCCAGGGGCAAGACTAAAGATTCCTGGTACTGTACCCAATCAGTTGGAATTTGCAGTAACAGAGGTTTTAAAGTTGCTAAACTAAAGAGTCATCTAGCCAGCCAATACCCCACCTCCAGACCAGCAAAAATCTGGAGTCTGTGCCAGATTCTTTTTAGTTCCAAAAAAGACAGGTGACCTCATGCCAATATTGGATCTCGGCAATCTTTAAATCAACATGTCAAACAGACAAAATTCCAGACAAAATTCCAGATGGTCACAGTGCAGTCCATTCTACGCCTGCTGTCATATCAAGATCCGGAGTCATTCCAGGAGGTTTTTCTGTTTCTGGCTGGGAGATGGTCACTATAAATACAGGGTGCTGCCATTCTGTCTCCCCACAGGCTCCTAGGTATTCTCCAAGATAAAGGCATTGGTAACAGCTTATCTCCTGCTACAAAGGATCCAGGTCATCCCTTAATTAGATGATTGGCTCCAAATTGCTAATTTGAGTTCCACGTGCACCTGTCTTGTGTATGTGTTTCTTCTTTTTTCAGTTGCTGTGAAACTGGCTTCCTCGTTTTTTGGATCATTTGACTCCTAATTGCTACCTGCAATAATCTACTGTTACACCATCAGTCTGTTCTTTTATCACTGGCAATTCACTTGGGAATGTCAATCAGCTGCAACAAAAGCAAACTTCATTCCTCTCTGAGCATCGAATTTATAGGTTGCCAAATCAACACTGCCCAACAAATTGCAAAACTCTCTCCCTGCAAGAGTCAGTTTGTTAAGGTCGATGGCCCTTCAAGTGTTGCAGGACCCTCGACCACAAGCAAGACTTATTCTATGACTCTTAGGGCTAATGGCCTCTTCCATTACTCTAGTTCTTTTGGCCAGATATTACATGAGAGTCCTGCAGTGGACGTTAGTACAGTGATCACAAAAATTTCACCCTCTTCACAGCAGAATTCGTCTTACACAGGTATGCAGAGATCATATACAGTTTTGGATTATGTTCCAGTCAGTTGTTCAGGCCATATCATTTTGTCCTCTAACTCCCAAAGCCACAGTCACCATGGATGCCTCCCTTCTTGGAGGGGGGGGGGGCATTACAAAGGAAATAGAGTTCAAGGGATATGGTCATCAACAGTGACCAAACTTCAAATCAGCATCTTGGAATTGAGAGCAGTTCTCCTAACATTGCAGGCTTTTCAGGACCGTCTATCCAAGGGTGTAATGGCCATCCACTCAGACATGTCAGTGATCTGGTACATCTACAAACAAGGTGGAACAAGTTCATAACCTTCTTTGCCAGGAACCTATGCGAGTTTGGCAATGAGCAATATATCTTCAAACCACTTACTAGTAGCATTGCACAATTCTGGCACATCCAATATACTAGTACAGGGGTTCCCAAAGTGTGAGCCGGCTTCCTCACATGGGCGCTGTGAAGTAATAAGCTTAGCCGCAAAATAAACCACAAACTAATAAGCTTAGTTACTAAGCTTATTAGTTTGCGGTTTATTTTACGGCCATGCTAAAGGTGTAAGGTTCACCTTTTTCATTTTATTCAGTTTGTTATGTTTAATGACTGTATATTTAATGACTGTCTTATGTCTTATCACTAGCCTGACTTTCTTGCACCTTGTTGTAAGGTGCTCAGTGAGAACTTTTCCCACTTTCTGGTTATCTATTGCATATGAAAAAGACAGACTGTCTGTAAATGTTATCAAAGTGCAGCACACTTACAACTTGTTCTGTTTTTGTGTCCATTCAGACTTGATTCCAGCAATAACTTCCATTTCAGTTCGATGCGGGCAGCTTGCAGCTCTTGCCAGCTACCTTTCAAAGTATTCATGACTTTTGTTTACTTGTTTGCCAGTCAAAGCCTGTAAAAGTAAAATTAACATCTTGGCATTGTCCCATTTGTATTGTTTTAATTTTTATTTAGCTGTTGTCTTTTTTTCTAGATCGTTTTTTTTTCTCTAGATCGTAACTGTTTTGGTGGCAAAAAAAGTACCTGCAGAAAATTAAATGCTTGCAGTTCATTAAATAATCAGTTTGCTTTATGTGGGAAGCTTTCCCTTGCAGTGAATTCTCAGAGTTTCCTAAAGTGATACTTTTCTATCAACTGACAATTTCCGGAAATTCTGATATTAACCTCAGAAAGAAACACAGAGAATTTATACGTTACTTTCACTACTGCCAATGACAGCAACTGCTGCAGACCATAATCGGTGACATTTTTTGTTGCCCTAATGCGGCTTTACCCACGAGGGCAGAGGTGGTGCTGGAAGCTGTTATCCAATCATTGAGGAAAGATAGAGAAGACTTTGTTTCTAGTTTACCCAATGGAAGATGAGAGTGAAGGGTATGGACATAATTTTTAGCCATTCAGGGAGAAGAGTTGATGACTTTAGCCGGATTACAATGGCAGCTCCCTTCAAATGTTAGCAAAGCTCTCAAGGTTCATGCTTATAAAATTTAGATACATCTTTGGACTATAGCTTGAGCGACATCTTTTTCTTGACAGCCGTCCCCAGGCCAGCAGTCAAGATGGGGCAAGTCCATGCCCGGGTAAGTCTGATGTCTTGTTTCCAGTGATCTGGTACATATTTGGTGACCTTAGTTGAGCTGTGCCGGGCCTGGGTATGCAGGAGGTATACAAATGAAACTGTCATGTAGTCGCATAAGGCAGGTCGTTTTACTGCTCAACGTTATACATAGTTTAATTACACATGACCGGATTAGTGCTTCTGTTTTTCCTTTATAAAGCTATCCACATGTTTTGATTATGTCTCAGAAAGTACATCACTTTATAAGTTCATATATAGGAGCAAGTTCACCCAAGAGTATTACTTGGTGGCAGTGAGTAGTTATGTTTGTAACATACCTCTCAAATCTGGGCAGCATATCTAGTGTCACTTTATTTATCTTGGAGTTACACTCAATATTTTCTGTCATCTGCACATTTAGGGACACAAATAAGAATGTTTCATGCTTTGTGCTGGGATCATCATCAACCCCATTTTCTACTTGGGGTTGGGGTGTTGTGTCAACTGTCTCCATCTTTTTTGATTCAGTGCCACTCTACTGCCTTCTTCCATGGTCATACCTGATGGTCGCAGGTCTTCTTTCATGCAATCCATACATGTTTTTGCTGGACGCTCTTGATTAATCTTACCTTCTACCTTTCTCTACCAAGTCATCTTCACTGGATTGTCCTCTGCTTTCCTGCACATGTGCTTGAACCACCATAAGCTGTTCTCTGACCTTCTCTGTAATTGAAGCTATTTTGCTTCAGCACTGATGTTCTAATTTCTTCGTCTGTCCCACATTGTGCATCCTACCTCCCATCAGAGGCACTACCTCTCCATCACCACTTGCTTCCTCAGCTGTTTTGCCTTCACTGTCCAAGTTTCTGTACCATACAGTAGCACTGTTCATATCACCGTTTTGTACAACTTAATTTTCAGCTTCTTTGCCATTCTTCTGTCATATGCTACTCCTGATACTTTTGTGCCAGTTGGCTGTAGCTCTTCTGATTCTCTCTTTGACTTCCTCATTTAGACTTCCATTCTGTACCACCACCTCTTCCAGATACTTGAATCTGTTAACCTCCTCCATGATTTTCCCCTCCCGTCTCTGTTTTCAGTTTCTTCTGATTTTCCCTTTGTGATGACATGACAACTGTTTTGTCTGTACTTGGTTTTATCCCATGAGCCTTCAGTTGTTCATTCTATTTCCCTGTCATTTGCTGAAGTTCTTGTTTAGAGTCTGCTTACAATGTCACAGTGTCTGCATACAGAAGCTTTGTTAATCTGTCCCCTCTGACCTGTTTGCTAATGTAGTGCATCATCTGTATGAATAGCACTGGGTTCAGAGCTGAGCCCTGATGCTTAACTACCCCTCTGTGAATCTGAACACTGTTCATTCTTGTGTGATAGAATTATTGAAGCAATGGACAGTGACTCAATCAGTGTTTCAGGGACTTCGAACCATTGCATGACTGCCCATATCAGCTTTCTTGGCACCTTGTCATATGTTTTTTTTTCCAAGTTAGGAATGCCTATTTGATCTCTTTCCTCATCTCTAGCTTATTTTCCTGTATATGTTTCACTGAAGACATTGGATCAGTTGTGCTGCATCCTGATCTGAATCTGAACTGCTCATCTCCCTACTACTCTGCATATTTTTTAGTCACCCTGTCCAGTACTTTATCAGTTTGTTATACCCCAAAATGACCTGAAAGGTGGCTGCCATGGCTAGTATGATTTTGTTTTACAGTCAATGTTTTTGCCTTCCTGATGTCATTTTAGGTGTATAGAAAGAAATCCCTATTATGAGGGGATCCTTGGCTGTGGTTTCTCTCTCATTAGTTTACAGCAGTACTGTGCTGCCTACTTATCCCTATTATGAGGGGATCCTTGGCTGTGGTTTCTCTCATTAGTTTACAGCAGTACTGTGCTGCCTACTTATCCCTGTTATGAGGGGATCCTTGGCTGTGGTTTCTCTCATTAGTTTACAGCAGTACTGTGCTGCCTACTTATCCCTATTATGAGGGGATCCTTGCCTGTGGTTTCTCTCTCATTAGTTTACAACAGTACTGTGCTGCCTACTTATCCCTATTATGAGGGGATCCTTGGCTGTGGTTTCTCTCTCATTAGTTTACAACAGGACTGTGCTGCCTACTTATCCCTATTATGAGGGGATCCTTGGCTGTGGTTTCTCTCGTTAGTTTACAACAGTACTGTGCTGCCTACTTTACACTGTCAGCATCGATCTTATTTTGCTTCCTTTGATTTTCATTAATGGCCATGTGTGATATAGCATTTTAAGGAATGTTTGAATGACAGGCTTGAAAATGTAACCAAGTTAATTGTATGATTACCACCTGTCCCTGTTTGCGAGGGATAGTCCTTGTTTGGGCAGTTATGTCCTGCAAAAAAAACTAAAAGATGGCAAATGCCCTGAGATTTTATAACAAAATAAATTCTAAGTTTTCTTTAATATTTGCATAAAACAGTTACTTTGTATCTGAAACACCAAAATGTTATATGAAATAGCAAATGATTAAGGAAGGTATAGTCTCTGAAGATCAGGGACAGTGAGGAGATATGCTGGCATCACCGTTCCTCTTTTGTCCAAGTCAGCAGTTTGGGGAGGGATTGAGAGGACAGAGTTAAATTTGAGAGAAAAATCAGGGATGTCTCTGAAGATTGGGGACTTATCGTGGCAAAAATGTCCTTCTACAGTTGAGTGTCTGACCACAGTTGTCAATCCTGCATAAATGCCAGTGAAACTAAAGGACTGGACAACAACAGACTGCATTGAACCTGGAATGCTACTGTAAAGTTGCTCACCAGCTATGTACAACCTCTCCAACTAGCAGAGTGAATACAACCATTTTCACTGCTTCTGACAGCAGTCAAGCTATAGCATTTCCAAAAAAAAAACATGTCACAGTTGCAATGCTGCCATACAAAGCTGAAATATTTCTGTACAGTACTTCTCCATGTCATGAAGTGCAGTGCAGTATGTCACAGCTTTACTAGGTCCCCACCTCAGTGTCATGTCTGCAGCAGCATCGGTGGACCAAACTGTTGCCCCAATAACAGAAAAGTACCCTTGATTGTTAATGATCTTCTCAAAAGATTAATAACCTGAAGGTCATAATGAACCCTGTACCCCGTGTCTATGAAGTGAAGGCCTCAGTCATTATGACAAACCCACCCCAGAATACTATAAATTTGATCCAAAGTAAACCAAATATAAAAATCTGGACATTTTATGAAATTCTGGACAGTTGAATTGAAGTGTATGTTTTTGTGATCTTAAATACCTGTGTTATTAATTTGTTCAATTACATTTTTTGTGATCTTAAATATGTGTATTTATTTTTACATAACTAACCCTTTTAATTAAAAAAATATATATTATTTCGAAAAGTATACTTGTTAGAATTTGATGGGGGGGGGGGGGCGACTTGGGAAAACCTGGATTCAACAAGGGAGCCGAGAATCGAAAACATTTGGGAACCACAGTAGTAGGAGACAAGTTGAGCAGAACTATACTATTTTTTTCACGACAGGTCCTCAAACAAACAGTGGCAACAGAGATTTTTAGCTGCTGGGGCCAACCTTGCTTCAACCTCTTTGTTTCATACCTCAACAACAAATGCAGTAGTTACTTCACCCTCATCCCTCTTAGAGTCAAGGACGGTGCAGCGTAGCATTGTCGCCTCACAGCAAGTGGTTCTCCAGTTTGATTCTCGACTGGAGTGCCTTCTGTGTGGAGTCTGCATGTACTCCCTACATTTGTGTGGGTTTTCTCTGGGTTCTCCGGTTTTCTCCCACGTTACAAACATGCATCTGGAGTGTTTCTCTCCGGGCCTCTGCTGAAAATTGGCTTCGTTCCAAGTCGGACTTTTCCTGGTAAACAAATGTTAAATAGATAAATAAATAAAATAAATAAATAGTCAGTCTTTGAGAAGTTCAACTCCCCTTCCTCCATCCCCCTTCCAAGTTGTATTTTTCCTCTTCTGAGGATTGACCAGACTTTGTTTGACTCCTGTCTGTCCTTTGTTCCACTTTCCTGTATAGCATTTTTTCTTTCAAAATTCCCTCCTTTCTCCATTCCTTCCTTCATTAGCTGAGATCATGTGGAATCAGTCAGCAAACTCAGTCTGATGTAGTTCAGATAAGAGAGTGAGATTGTGGGTAGGGGAGGAGTCAGTTATGCAGTACTCTGATATCCGACTAGATTCGACATCCCATATGTTGAGCCAGATGAAAATAAGACAACACAGATCTATCATTATGGTGTGTTCATAACTTAACGTTTTTACCTGAACCTGTCTGATCAAAGTCAAACCTGAAAGAAGCATGTCATCTGAACAGCAGTGCCACTTTCAGATAATGCTTACTTCATTATTGCCAATGACCTTTATAGGAAGACAAAACAAGCTTTTCAGTCCAAAATACATCAGTAACCAAAACAGTGTAAAGTGTAAAGAGCAGAATAGATGTCGCACATACAGCTTACTAACAGTTCCCAAAAATTTATTAGAAATTAAAAATCCACTTGTAAAAAATATTAAGGGTGTTCATCTTAAAATGGAGACTTCATCAAAATACCACATTAAAACATGTCATTTCCTTATATATCCAACCATCCTAATCACTCTTTAAAGAAACAGACACCTAAAAGGGAATAGTTCCGTCAATCATAAATTCCCACACCAAGACAAGTAAGTTAATAAAAAAATATTAATCAGGCAGAAAATAAGAAACATCAATATTAAAAAAATCTTATATTATTACATTTAAAAAAATAGCAAACTGTGTAATTTATTATAACTTAGCAGCCTTTAACCTAAATACTGGTTGTATCAAAATACTTTCAACCCTGGGAGGTGTCGCAGCATTAGTTCTTAGCTGCCAAAGATGTTGTTCCCATTCAACACCCCTGGGATTTATCTTCACTTTTTCAACAATCCCAAAATAAAATTTCATGTAGTCATTGCATACATCGGCATGTATAGCTTAAGCATTATTAAACTTCTTCTTCCAAATGCCATAGTTATGTTTATAGATCCTCTTTCTCAAGGATCTTTCCATTTTATTGATGTAAAAATACAAACATCTTGAACATTTTGCTAGTACACTAGTCCAGTAGATGCACAATTACAGAGTTTTAAAAGCAGTGGCAACAGTTTATCTCCTGTGGTGCTGCTCCGAGTAGTATCAGTGATACACATTATCTAATCTAATAACCACTCCTTTCATAATACAGGGACACTGGTTACAAGCTCCACATTTCACTATTCCCTCATTGTTTGTCTCATTCTCTAATATTTTCTTGGGCATCTCTAACAATTTCTTAAATTTGGTTGAAGTCCTGAACGTAAACAAATGCTTATTACCTAGGATGTTAAAAATCCCTTCATTTGCTATCAAAATCTTCCATTTCTGACCAATAATATTTTAATGGTCTGTGGATAGTCACAATATTGCACAACAAATGTATTAGAATGGTTATTGTCTGATAGGGGGTCTTTCCCTTTATCTGTGAGGCTATCTCCCAACAGGGGCTTGTACTTAGTGCCCCATATGTCCCTCACTCCATTTGTGAGCTTGGATCTTTTCTCCTCAGCCCTTGGCTGAAATTTGACATGTCATCTAGTCAGACTAGTCCAGGAAAACTGTATATGCGTTTGTATTTTGCCTTATAACATTATTTTTATTGTTAGTTTATTAGTGACTTTTTAAACTGTAGTGTTATAGTCTGATAGTGGAGCTTTTCTCCTTGGGCCTCTGCTGAAAATGGACATGAAATCCAGCCAGACTAGCCCGGTTAACAAATGTAAAATAAAATAAAATAAAATAAAAATATTTCATCAATCATTAATTTCAGTTACCATCTTTCAACAAACATTTTTTTGCAGTGCTGTCATCTCCATCTGCAATTTATTCCAGGAAGAAGTCATTCTAGCTACTTTAATACTCTGCCCTTTCATTATTTTTTTCTTAAAGAAAAAGGAGTGAAAAACATTAAAATGCAAGTAAGAGTTGGTAAAAGTCGTTTTTTCATATGTCCTGGATATGAATCCTATATCCATTTGCTGAATGTTAACATTTAAATAATCCATACTGTTGTTATCAAAACTATAGGTAAATTTTCAAAAATTAATGGAGTTGTGCAAATAGTTAATACAGTCATCCACTGTTTCATCTAGTCCATCCCATAAAATAAATATGTCATCTTAAAACCTAAGATATATTCTATAATGTTTGAAATATTCAGAGCTAAGTACTTGGGATTTTTTCCCATGCTAGTTTCTTTGAGAAACACATTTGGTAAAAGATTTGTGGGATTTTTTGGGGAGGTTAACCCCGGACCTATGGAAACCCAGTCTTGGGTTTTTAACAATAGATGTAGTAGATATTTTCAAACCATTTGAGGAAGGGCTTTCACTTTTTCATGAGGCATTAATTGAGTGTGATTTTTTTTTAAATGACGATGTCAGGTTCCTAGATTTTATTAACTTAGCTTTGAAGAACAACTACATCTTTCTTGAGGGGAAGATTTTTAAGCAAATCAAAGGAGTTGCTCTGTGGACTGCATGAGCCTATATATTTGTATATATGAAAATTTGGTATTGCTCATTTTGAAATGGGGTGTTGGCTGTATTGTAGCTAGGCGAGAGAGACAGATCCCTTAACGAATGCTACAGTATTTCAATTTTTAGCATTTAATTTGAATCCTGTTTTGTACACCAGTTATTAACAAGTGCCGTCTCCTGTTTGAGTGCCTGTGTGTCAGAAGGGGACTTAAGGACAACCCCCAGTTTACAGTCATAAGCAAAATTTGTTAAACATAGATCAATATTGCTGATCTGACAATCTGAGAAGTAGATGCCAGACAGCAGAAGTCCCAGTACAGAGCTTTGAGGGACACCACTGATCACCTTCCAATTCTCTTAGGATGCAAGTGCCACCTACAGTGTGTGTGTTCTGTCAGCCAGTTTGCTTTCCACCCTACCACACAGGGGGTAATGTAGAGCTTGGTTAGCTTGTTGGATTATGGTTGCATGTGGTTTGGTACCAAATGCTTTGGCTAAGTTGAGGCACATCATGTGAGTATAGTCACTGTCTTCAGCTTGCTTTATCCTTTCAATTACGTTTACCAGATTCAATAGGAAGGAATTACCTTTTACAAAGGCAGACCGTTGAGGATCAAGTCTTGATGAGTTTTTTGTGTCATAGTTAATTGGGTTTGTTATAATGTATTCCATAGCTTTATAAATTAGACTTGTCAAACTAATGGGTTTGTGGTGGGACCACCCCTGTGAAGTGGGATCACAACCAGATCTCTGAGACAAAGCCAGTGGCTAGGCTCAGGATGAATTGATTAAGGAGCTGGTCTGTCAATGCATGTTTATTACTATTTATCAAGCAGCCAGGTATATTGTTCAGTTCCATGGAAGATGTATTTGTTTTGGCGAATGCCTTCAGTAAATCTTCTTTAGTGATGATTGCGGGGGGGGGGGGGGGTTACAGATATCCTCAGGAATATATGGACTTTGTATATTTGTCTCAAGGGTGAAGTTTGCATTGAATTGCATGCTAGTGTATTTGCATTGCCCACTCGATCTGTATAGGAATTGCCATTTTGGATAAGTTCAGACCAATGATGAGTGTTCCTTATTTTCCTGACATAACTAAAGAAAGATTTGTAATGGTCTTTAGCTTATGATGCTAGTCTGAGTTTATGACATGCCCTTGTTTTCCTATTGGTATTTTCAAGCTTTGTGGTAATTTGAACCTACCATTTTGTTTAGACCTAGTTGGGACTGACAGATTATCTGTGTGAGCATAGAATTTTCTTGCATAATTCCTTGCCTGACTGACACCTCTGGCTGGAATGCTATACTTCAGTTTCAAGACTTCATTGTAGATGATTTATATCATCTGTGGTGTTACCATCTGTAGGTCTAGAGATTTTGAAGATGCTTTTTTGAAGATTTTGAAAGTTCCTACTTTGAGATCAGACTTAATCAGAGTTGGAGATACAAATGCAAAATTTATTAGGACTAGGCCAATAAGATTTTTACCTCTAATGTGATATTCGGTGACTTGGTCCAGGGAATTTTCATTCCTGAGGTCTAATTGTTGGGCATAACCTACATCTTATGTGAAGGTGTATTAATTTATCAGTGCATAATTAGTCACGCAGTATAATGGAGCTTCTAATTAAAGGAAGTTCTTCCGCGATATCAGGGGTCATTGGGGGGTCTTTAGCATGCTAGGATATGATAGTTGGTCCTATTTATAGAGTGGTTTGCATCTTAATAAGCTCTGCTTGTGAGTCTCCAGTAATCTGCTTAGATGTAGTATAGTCTCTAACAAATATGAAGATGAGATGCCACCACAGTTTCTATCAGCTGTAAAGGCGTGATAGGCACAAAACCCTGGTGTAGAGGGAGTAATTTCTGGGCTTTTAAACCAAGTTTTGGTAATTAGAGGTGCGGGTGCACGTGCACACACACACCAAAATGCAGGAGGGTCTCGAGATCTGGCAATTTGTTGTTTAGCCTTCAGGCTACCTTGATGCGGTCTTGTGTTTGTTTTGTTTTGTCAGTTAAGTTGGGAGGTCCATTAGCTGCTCTCTACCTAAAAAAGGCACTATGGGGATAACAAAGATTTTTGCCAGTATGTGGAGCCTTAGAATAAGAGGTGCAAGCTGATCCTGGAGAAGCATGTAGATCTTTGCAGTATTTCACCTCATGCTGACACATATTGGATCCCCCATTGAGTAACATCTTTTCTTTCTAATTTGGTATCACTATTGGATAAAGAAGGCTCCTGCTCAAAACCCGAGTCTTTCCTGGATTTGTGACATGCATGGAGAGTTCATACATGTCCCTCTGCATATCCCTCAGATTTCTGCATGCCAAGTAGTTTGCACCCATGTGGATGACCACACTGTTGCAATTTTTGTTAGGCTTAAGCGTTTTAGAGGCCCTTGAGATGTCTGAAATCTTGGCACCTGAAAGACAACTCACTGTCGCCCTTTTTATTTTGTCTTGCGAGAGCAGAGTCTGTGTATCTGACTGTGAAGTCACCAATCCTTGGTACATTTTCATTTGTAGAGAGTTTTGGTGTACTTAATTCAGGGTGAATTACTTCCTGTTGACTCTTAGCTATAGGTGCTGTAGTGTTTGTTTTGCACAGAGTCCTAGTGTTGGATCTTGAAGGATCAGGTAATGAATTATTTTTAGCCTCAATTTACAATAATTTACTAACAACTTGTATAGAGTGCTGTGCAGGTGTGTTGTACTCACAGGCTGTATTCTTTTGTGAGAATGAAGTCCTTATTTTAGTTAAGTATTTGCATCTGTCACACATAGTGGTACTGTAAGTTTCATTGTCTATGAGCATCGGGCATTCGGTACACTACCTGAGTATAGCAAGTGCTGTGAGGCTGGCTGAGGGAAGACAAGCTGTCTGACTTTCCATTTTAGCTCAAGAGTGGGGAGAATATGGGATATCTAAAGACTTATTTGTATGCTGTGTAAGCTGCTTTGTATGCTGATATTTTTATGGATAAATTACACATTGCTAAGTGTTAAGTAAGGAGGATTACACTAAGCAATTTGTCATGTGGTTAAAAATGTATTGTACTGCATTGTTTAGTTTGTGCCGGTAGTCTTTGTTAGACAAAGCTTTAAGTTATCAAGCTTAAGTTTTGAAGTACGAGGTTGTGCACTTAGCAACCTTCTAATGAGTGTGGGACTATTTAGGCCTGTTAGTAAAAACCTGCATTGAGTACAGATTTATGTGGTGCTGTTCAAAGTGCTGCTCAGAGTAGTAGAAGTGATGTGATAAATCAAGAAAACAATAAAAAAACACACTTGAATAAAACTTTAACTAAGTTGCAATGTTGTTTTAAATGGCACAAAACAAAAGCAGATTCATCTCCAAGAAACACTACTGCACTTAATCAGTCGGGTAACTGATGAAACTCAAAACTTCTGGTTTTTAGCAGAATATTAGGAAAAATGGCAAAACTGATAGAAGTCCTTTCCTGCTGTTTGACTTGGAAATAAGGTTAAAATTACACTTTTTGCTTATTCCATCACATGTGCTCTGAGCACAACTCTGTGAAGCCTTGTAGTAAAGACACCAACCAAGTGCCAGTCGGCACAGTAGAAGTGAGTTGATAAATCAAAGAAACCAATGAAGAAACAGCTTTTGGCTTCAGCCAATAATGCTAACTTCTTAGAAACAGAAGTAACTTATCCTCTGCCACAGAATAATCACAGCTATCTCTCAGACCACTCATATACTTCACCAAAACATGCTGTGATGGTAAATAAGTTGCAAGGTTGTCTTAAGTGGCAGAAAGAAAAACAGATTCAACACCACAGAACACTACAACTCTTAAAATAGCCAGCACTGACTCCATAAGGTCAGTTCTTATGTGAAGTAGATTCCTAGCTTCATGTGTAAGAGTTTTCTCACTAAAACGGTGTAAATTTCCTAAACCAGCAAAGTCATAAGTCTGTTGCCTACAAAACAAATGATCCAAGAATTCTAAAGGGGTATTCAAGTAGTAACTTATGGGAGGCCTTTATCTCTATGAGATGTTAAAGAATAAGCTACAGAAGCCATGGTGTTGTATTTATTTCAGTGAAGGCCCACAAAACTAACTGAATTCATCTTTTATTATCCCTAGAGCTAACTTGAGTTTTCTGTTTCCTTTTCTAAGCTTGTTATAAAACTCATTCAAACCGCCTGATTGATTCAAAAAAGGGACTGCGAAATAGGAGGCGAAACCTTCACTAGTAATGTGTTTAAAATCTTAATCAAGCATCTCAAATATAGTACACAAAGTGGGGAAGAGATAGTCCATCCTTAGGTTGAGGAACAAACAGCAAGTCCCATTAGAACCTTGATTTAGAATCATCCCACAAAACAGCACAATCCTCTCTACTGTAGGAAAAAAGAAGGATGGTGATAGGTAAGATATTTCCTTAGAACCAAGACTGGTGGTAAGATATTCCTTTAAAAGCACTCAACACCAAAGACAAAAGAAAGGAAGAACTGATTCCTTAAGTGCTGTACACAGATCCCCATCTGTGAGAGTGAAATAAAGCAAAAGGTCATCCGAGTAGAGGTTACTCTCTGCTGTACACAGATCCCTATATGTGAGAGTGAAATACAGCAAAAGGTCATCTGAATAGAGGTTGCTGTCTTGACTGCTCATGTTTTGTATGGAGAGGGATATCTTCAGTTTTACAGCTAAACATAATGCAGACAGGAGTGGAGAAAGAGGGCAGCCTTGTCTTGTCCTTCTGTGAAGAAAGATGGGAGGGGAAAGTCTGATATTAATTTTGATTAAGGCTAAATAATTATGGTATAATATTATAAGCTGAATAAAAGATGGAGGAAAGCCAAAAGCCTCTAAGTAGAAAATAAGAGTGATCACAAAGCTCTGTCAAAGTCTTTTTCAAAATCAAGACTGAGTAAAGTTTTCCTTAACTTAGAAGCATCTTCAGTAAGGAAAGACAGCTTAATTACATTATCAAAAGTATAGAAGAAGAAACAAAACAAGTCAGACATATGGCTGTTTAGGAATGATGAAGGTGCATATACATTTCTTTGACCAACAGATGTGTAGCCAAAAGATTTATAAGAAGCAAACAAATGACAAGACCTCCCCTTCAATCAAATAACATTAATGATATTAAATTAGAGAGAGAGAGAGACTAACTCATCTTGTGTACCACATTGAGTATATTCTTTATCAAATTCTTAACTTAATTAAGTTCAAGTCCGTGGTTGTTACACAGCTTTTTCTTTGCCTCTAATGCCACACACTGGGTGTTTTGCATCAGTTTTTAAACAGGGATGTGAAGACTAGGCTTTTTTCACTGCAGGTCATTGTAACTGTGTAGGTGCAGTGAGTTCAACATATGCTTAATTTTAGAAAGTGCATCCTCTGGGTTTGTAAAGTAGAGCAAACTCATCCCTAGAGTGAAACAAAATACAGCAAGGTAGAACAGCTTAAACTTTAGCGAATTCAAAGGTTCATAGGAGATTATTATGCTAACGTCCCAAGAGCCTTTTCAAGCCTAGCTGTATTTAACCTGCATTTCCCAATTTTCAGCACTTAAGTAAATGCGGTATGAGCCTATGCTATGGTATCTAATAACAGCTGCCTGTGTCCATGAGGGACATGGGCGCCACCCAAGTGTAAATTTACAGTTGCTCATCATTTGATCTATGTTGCATTTGAAGAGGTCAGGGAAGGGCTTTGCTTCATGTCAACGAGAAGCTTGTTCCAGAGAAGGAGTTGTCTCTGAGAGACATATCCCTTTCTCCATCATGATTTATTTATGTCAGAGGCTAGGTTAAAATCCCTGGAACGAGTGGCCCTCATGCAGTGTGATTTACGAATGTGTGACATTTCCATCAGGTCCAGATCACAGACCTCCCTGTAGGCCAGAAACAGATCGCCCTGTTGTACTCTGTAAGAGACAGAATACAGTGATAGGGCTTTCAATCTTTCTGAATAGGACTTGTTTTTTATACTGTATATCTTCCTGGTGAGAAACCTCTGGGGTCACTCCAGCTATTGCAGTTGTGTGGTGAGGTGCATGCAAAAAGGTGCATTGTACTCAATTATTGGTCTGGTGAGGGGCGAGTACAATGGAATTATAACGTCCTTTGATCTGGCTGCTGTGTTCATACTTATAGGTTGTACCACATAGACTTTCTCACTACTGTGGACACATGTTGGTCGAAGTTCAGATTGCTATCAACCTGAGTACCCAGATCACGTACCACTGAGTCTACTCTTAGTGGGGTGCTTTCTGTATTATAATTAGCTGGGGTACTTGCTGGCACCAGTCATTTGTCTGTGTTAATCCTTTCTGCAGTGTATCGGTATCATTAGAAGATTCAGTGATTGCCCCCAATTTGCAGTCATCCGTGAACTTTTTCAGCCAAAGGCTGTCTGTTTGCCTTGGCTTCTGAAAAATAAATACTGAACAGGAGAGAGCCTTGTACAGAACCACGTGGTACACTGTTGGTGACTGGCCTCTTGCTAGAGGTGAATTCACCCTTTTTGACAGTATTTGTCCTGTTGGGGAGCCATCTGGCTACCCACCTGATGACATAGGGGTTTATGGCCAGTTGAGAAAGTTTCTCTATAATTCCTGAGTAGAGAATTGTGTCAGATGTCTTGGTTCTGATCAAAGTAGGCTGTATGCACAGTCATTCCGTTAATCCATGGCTTTGATGACCTTCTGGAAGAAGTCAATCAGATTTAACAGTCATGATCTACCTTTAACGAATCCGAACTGGGTTGGGCCCAGAGTATGGAGATTACCTTTGTCCTAGTTAAGGTCCATGATGATTCTTTCCATGGCCTTACAGATGAGACTATTCAGGATTAGGGGTCTGTAATTCCTTGGGTTAGTTGATGGTCCCCCTTGTGCAGAGGAATGACTGTTGCTATCCTCCATTCTGCTGGAACATAGCTTGTCTAGAGGCTGTAGTTAAATAGGGATCCAAGTGGGTCTGCTAGGTCATGTTTTTAAGTTATTTAAAAGACAACCTGGAATATTGTAAGGGCCCATTGATGCCATGTTTTTAGCCTTAGAGTGTGCAGAGATGACCTGTTGTCTTGAGTTAATAGGCTGAGGAGTGGTGGCAGGGTATACTTTGAGGGATGACCAGTGGGGATAGGGGGCTGAAATTTGATCCAAGTCTGTCAGCTAGCAGGTTGGCTATTTCCTCTGGTTGAGTGTGGGTGGTGCCATCCACAACCAGCTCTACACATAGCTGTGTATTTCCCTAAATATTTCAGACATAGTTAAAAATACTTTGTGATTTTCCTTGGCTAGGGAGGCTATTTTTACTTCATAATTTGCTAGAGGCCAGTCCCTCTATTCAGCAAGTACAACTAGGCATTGGAACTCCTTACCCCCTGACATACGATCAATTGCTGATAAACACTGCTATAAAAAAGAACTTAAGTAATTCTTGCTTAACTCTTAACTCTGTAACTGTCTATTTCCCTCTTAGCAATTTATACACATACCTCCCTCACTACAGCTCCACTAGTTACTCTGCCTACTCTTGCTGTAAATGCCTTAGCATTTCATTGCAACAGAGGTAATATGTAGAAATCAGTGTATTCTCAATGTACTCAATTGTTATGGTGCAGTCTTGACTGATGTCTAGTAATTTTCTCTTTTATAGTTTATGACTGATGTGAGACAATCTTGATGTCTAGTAATTTTCTCTGTTACTGTTTATGACTGATATGATATAGTCTGATGTAATAATATGATATAATCTTGATGTATTATGCAATGCTTGCTTAGTAAATGTTTGTCATTTTTGTGGAGCTTTTCTCCCTGGGCCTCTGCTGAAAAAAGACTTGTGTCCAGTCAGACTTTCCGGATAAACAAATGTTAAATAAAATAAATAAAAAAATGTTGAGGATTTGAACAGATCTCTGATTTTTTTGTTTTGACTAGTGAGGGATTTCTTCTTCTTCTGCCTGTTCCCATTTATTTTTGGACATTAGTTTCTTTCTTTTGTTGTATAGCCTGTTTAAACTAGGGGTCCAACAGGGTGGCTTGTTTTTCTGGCAAGAGCTTGGTTTAATCAGGTCCGGTACTGCCGATTCTGTACAACTGCTTAAGTGGTTATACAGGACATTGGTGTACACCTTTGCATAGGATTCTGTGTTTTGTGGGTTTAGGGGAGCTTTGAAATTTCTTATGCCATTGCTTAGTAGATCATTTGTCTTGGAGAAATTCTTTAGTGTTTTTGAGTTTGATGGGATATCTTTTATAATCTTCAATTTTTTTTTATATGAGACTATTTATTTTATCTGATCTTACCAAAGAGGACATTACACGGGGGGGGGGGGGGGTGTAAAACTCCTCCATGTTAGTGAGTACTGTGTCCAGGATATTTAGGGTGCGCCGACAAGCTGTTACAGAGCATTTGCATTAACAAAGTCCAAGAACTTCTGAGCCTGTATGTTAGTGGTCATGTATGTTCCCCACTCAATGGTAGGATAGCTAAAATCACCCAGGAGTAAGGTCTTGGGGTGCATGGTTATTGACTCCAGTAAGTTCAAGTATAAGGTATGTTTTTCCTGGTTCATGTTGGGGGACCTATAGCTAGCGATCAGGTGTTCTCATCCTTTATGAAGATGGATACACCTCCTCCTTTGGTTCTTTCTTGCTCAGTTGGTGGTCTGAATGTATGGGAGGTGTTGTAGTCTTGCACAGCCAGGATGCTTTCTGCAGCTTTGAACCTTTTTCTCGGTGACTGCACAGATGTCAGCATTTTCCAAGTTGAGAAGTGCATGTAGGGAGTGCAGTTTCTTGTTTAGACTTCTAGCATTGAACAGTAGTACCTTAAGCTTATCAAGAGAAGATGTTGTTCCATTGGGAGGTTGGTTACTTTGACACTGCCTAAAAAGGCACTACAGGGGTGTTAAAAGCCTTTGCCAGTATCCAAAAGCCTAAAGGAGACAGGTGCAGACCATCTTTGGCAAAACAGCATGGCCGTCGATCATGTCCTTCCAGGCTGACAAATATTGAATCCCCTTGGACTGACACCAAAAGTTAAGCCAATTGTTAGTCAAATATTTCTTTATTTGCATTGTGGCATCATCCTTGGTGAAGGTAGAATGCTGCTCAAGATTAGGCTCATACCTGCCTGTGACACACATTCTGAGAGTTCAATCATGTCTCTCTTCATGTAGCCCAGGGAGGTACATCTCGGGTCATTCACACCCACATGGACTATGACAGAGTCATGCTGGTACTTGTGGCTGAATGACTTGCATGATTGTGTGATCTGACAGATCCTGTCATCTGAGAGGCAACTAACCGTAACTTTCTCCTTATCCAACCTGATGAGGGGGAAAACCATGTGTGTCACTATGAAGTCTTCTATGACCAGTATGTTAGGCTTGGTGGTATTTTGCCTAATGGACTTGTTTGTTGGGACACTGGTGTGTCTATTATTATGTGTTCTGGTGGTTGTTTGCTTTGTTGTGTGTATATCTGGTTTCTGAAGGCAGCATTTGGAAGGCCTCCGAGTTTTGTTAAGTTAGTAGTGAGTTCCTCCACATAAGTAGGTTTATGTGTCAAATCCTTATTTATTGTTGGAAGTGATACATGTGTGCTGACAGCCTGTTTGGCATACGATTTGTCTGTATGTGAGAGGCTTCTCACCATTTTCATAGTTTACTACATCGCTCACATAAGAGTATTTATTGATTTAGTGGTTGTCAGTATACATGTGACAATTGCTACTTTGCCTCAGGATGCCCATGTCCATCAGGCTGGGTACAGGCATGGTAAGAAACTTCCCATCCATGATATCAGGTTCTTACTGTCAGTTTTATCAGAGAAAGGAATGGGTTAATTAGACCAGACTGTGCTGTTAGCATAGAGGCTATGAGTGGGAGCTATACTTTCTGTAATCTAAGATTAACCAACAGAGGAATGCTGCTCATTGCACAATTTAGTTGCTTCTAGAGTAGCAGGGGGGGCTGGGTATGGTTTCAGTGATGGGTATTACAGGGAAATTCTGTCTTCAAGGTGTTTGCTTCTATTCATGGCACTGCTAACAGACTGTGCAGGGAGAGCAGCTTCATAAAAATGTGAGACTTGTATACTCTTTTGAGCCCTGTTTCTTCTACCTCTAAATGTTCCGATTGAGGGAAGAAGAGATCGTCCTCTGTTCAATCAGATCCTCCTCAGATCTGGCTCCTCCTTCTCCGAGCCTCTCTGATCTTGATAGGTCAGAGCTGTTGTGGTCGGATCCAATGTCCAGTCCCTTTAAGCCTGTCATCTTTCTGCAAAGGACTTGGTACTTAACTTCTGTAGACTCTGTGCCTTTGAGGATGCAGTCTCCATTTTTAAGCAAACAAAGGTCTCCATAGGGGTCTTCTTCCCATTCTACTGGAAGCCTTATGGAAGAGGATGTGGAATGGATGGTCCAAAAAATGTTATGGGCTCAGAGCATTACTAAGTCTCCCGTGGCTTCAACCCACATGGTCAAGCCATCCACTCCTCCTTTGGTTCCTCCTCTGACTTCAGGACAAGTCTCAGAGTACTCAGATCCCATATGCCTGGTGACTTCTGGTTCAGATCCAAAGATTTTGCTTTCCTCGGATTGAACGTTTGCTTGCAGCTCTTCGTTCTTTTTGGAGCTGGAGAGTACTCAGAGCTGCAGCGTACCTGGTGGACCATGGGTGTGGTCGACTCCCAGACCATCTGAGCAGTCTCCACACTTTGGGGCCTCTGTGCAGGTGAGCGTGGCACCGGCTTGAGTTGGAGAGGACTTCTTCCTGCAAGCATGCATTGTTGGAGATGGATTACCTCTCCACTCAGGAGTAGTCAGCTTACGGGGCTCTGGAAAGGGCTCCTCCTGCGACTAGGAAATCACCACCCCCCTTCAGATCCTCATCCCAATCTCTACCCCCAGTGCACTTTTTCTGACCAGGACATTCCACAGGAACAGTGGGACCTTAGGCCGCCACATACCTGTCAGGGTACCCCTGCCTCTTCTGATACCTCCACAGAGTATCCCACTGAGGAGATCCATCGGAAGAGGAAGCATTTGTACTCCACTGAGGAGTCGGACACAGAAGACACTGACCTCGATGAGGGAGAAGGATCCCCATGGTCACCTCGTAAGGATGTTTCCTTTGGGGATATCTAGGAGATCTTGCAACAGAGAGGTGGCTGGCAGTCCAGTTATCCTTCACCTGAGAAGCCTGTGTACCTGGTAGCCTTCAGATCCTGACCATCTACCTCGTGGGTCACTCCACCCGCCAGTGAGCTCATTGAGTTGATCTCTCAATGGGCGTGGGAGGGCCCAGATTTCATTGAACCAATTCCCCAGAGACCAAACAAGATTATTACTGCACCAGCTGACAAAACTTTGGACAAAAGGGGTCACAATAGATGCCATAGTGGTGACAGTGACAGTGGCAGCTACTAAAAAGGAACTATCGGAAGAAAGTTCCACTATTCATCCTCTGAATAAGGATTCCAGGAAGATGGATAGATGTGGAAAGCGAGTCTTTTCTTCAGCGACTTTTTTTGTGTGGTCACTGAACTACCTTTCCCATTTCACCAGATTGTAAAAGGATCTGATAAAGGAGCTTTCAACTGTGAAGTGAGCTGCAGCTGAAGGAGTCCAAGAGAATGTTGCTTCCCAGCTGGCAACCCTACATTCTATAGCTACCTCTTCCATGAGGCTTATCGCTCATACAGCCGAGGGAACGAGTTGAGTGGCGGGTTATGGCATAGCGATGAGGAGGCATGCTTGGATGCACCTGTGCAATTTTGCGGAGCCTTTTAAGCCTTCCTTCTTCAACTCTGTGTTTGACAGAACTTCCCTTTTCAGTTCCAAGGTCAAAGACACATTATTCAGGTGTGAGAAGGAGGGTAAGACACTTTCTGCCATGGGTATACATTTTTCTGCTCCTCAGAGGCTTTATCCTAAAGGTCAGAGCGGAGGGGGCAAAATGTGGTTTAAGAAATCACAAGGGTCTTGCCAAGACACGCATAGAGAGAGTTCCCTCAGGGGCAGAGGGGAGAACAATTCTGGAAGACCCCACCCTTGTGGCAGAGGAGGCCCACAGAACCAAGGGTCCAGAAAGCCCTTCTTTGGGAAACCCTTCCAGTGCTCCTGAAAGGAGGCCCGATTGCCTGCCTCAGGAGGCAGTCGGGGGTTAACTATCCCTATACTGGAGAACCTGGCTAAAAGTAACCACTGATTTATGGGTGAGGAGGATAATATCCAGAGGTTACCTAATCCCCTTTTTTCAAGAACCTCCCCTCAACAGAAGAATCACGGCTGTCCCACCCAGTCAAAGGGATCAGGCAGTTATTTAGATTCAGAAACTGCTGTTTAAAAGAGTCATCCAAGAGGTCTCCCCAGACCAAAGAGGATTCAGAACTTACTGAAGGTTTTTTTTAGTTCCAAAGAAAACAGGGGACTGAAGACCAATTCTGGATCTCAGCAAACTAAACAAATCAGTTCAACACCACAAGTTCCAAATGGTCACGGTACAGTCCATATTTCCTTTCTTGGAACAGGATGACTGGATGTGCTCAATAGACCTTCAGGATGCATACTACCATATAAACCGTAAATTTGGATAGCACAGTGCATTGCTGCCTCACAGCAAGAGGTTCTCCGGTTTGGTTCTTGGCTGGCATGCCTACTGTACGGAGTCTGCATGTCCTCCCTGCGTTCGTGTGGATTTTCTCAGGGTGCTCCACTTTCCTCTCACTTTCAAAGACATGCATCTAGAGTGTTTCTCCCTGGGCCTCTGCTGACAATCGACTACGTTCCAAGTAGGACTTTTCTGGTTAACAAATGTTAAATAGAGAAATAAAAATTATAAAAAGCCACAGTTGGATCCCAGTCAAACACTGGAGTTTAGTGGAGCAATTTTGGACACAAATCAGATGATTCCAAGACTTCCGCAATCCAGAGTACTAACAATCAGGCGCCATACACACAAGCTACTCCAGAACAAAAAGATAGCTGCTCATCATGTCAATCCTGGCTCTAGGCTCAATGGCAGCTGCTGTAGTCTTAGTCCCGCTGGCTAGATTTCACATGCAAATACTACAGTGGCTTCTGGCCTCCCAATGGTCAATTATTCACCAACCAATGTCTTACCAGATACTAATTATGGACATCTGCAATACAGCCCTATCTTGGTGGATTTATTCAGATCAGACAACGCAGGGCCAAACCTTTGATGTTAAGTTGTCTATCTCGCCTTCATTCTTGCTGGTTGGGATCGGAGCTGATCCTCTGCTCCGACTCGGCCATCTTCAATAGCTCGAGAGCTGTTTACTGGCTCGAGGCTACCCCATATCCCATGATGCCTGGCGCTAGTTACCCAGATCTTGTTTGCCGCTTCAGACTGCGAGGTTGTCTTACTGGCTCAGGCTCATATACTTTATTGTATTTTTCTATTTTTACTAGAATTTATCCTTTATAGTGTACCTAATTTCTTAGTTGTACTTTTCCCCTAGCTATATTCTCTAAATAGCGTCTATCCCTCCTGTTTTTTCTTGAAAACTCGTTTTACTTAGAGAGTTTTCCCCACCCCTCCCTTCCTTTCGCGGTAGCCGTTTAAATTAGAGGCTAACCCTTTTTTTTCTTTTTCTAGTTTAAAAAAAAAAAAATCGTTTTTAGGTAGTGTCTGTAGTAGTAGACTTTACTTAGTTTCAGTGTGTGCTAGCTGTATAGCTTATATTGCTTAATTAGTTATACCTGCTAACTTGTTTTTCTTGTGTGTGTGTGTGTGTGTGTGTGTGTGTGTGTGCGCATGTGCATGTTTAACCTTGGTGTGTGTGTGGTAACATGCCCAAGGATACTTGCGTGTCCGGATTCAAGAAGAGTGACTCATGCTGTCAGAAGATGTCTCTGACAGATGGTCACACTTCTTGTGTCTACTGTCTGGGCGCAGTGCACCTGCAGGACTCTTGTTCAGTCTGTCATGCTTTCAGCCCAAGGGTCCTGCAGGAGCGTAAAAATAAGTTAATCCTTCAGGGTTTGCTTAAGCCACAGGATTCACCGGCTAAGGCTCAACCTGCGAAATCCTCCAAGCCACCCAAGTCTTTGGCTCATAGTTCTGAGCTGTCGTTGGGTGAAGCACCACCATCCACCTCAGCTCCGGCCGGAATCGATGTGCCTCCCTCACAGTCAGCTCCAACACGAACTTCGGAGCCATCCGTGAGTCGAAAGAGATCTAGGTCTCCCTCCTTGGAGTCGATACACTCGGCTCCACGGTCACCTCTGCTCCAATCGGAGCGCAGTCATAAGTCCTCTCACTCCTCCCGGTCCTCTAGATTTTCAGATCATGGTTTGGAGAGAGTGGTCAGCAGGTTGCTGAAATCGCAGGCCCTAACAAAAATGTTGTCCAGCCCCCCCTCATCAGGTGTCGGCTCCGTCCACTTCTACAGATATTCCTTCTCCGACTCCTCCCTTGAGTTCGGAGCCGGAGTTCGTTGGGGTTCGAGTCGTGGAACCGTCGGCTCCGATACCTTCTCCTTCGGTTCCGTCGTTGGCTCCAATCCCATCCTTGGTTCCGTCCTTGGAGGGATCTGGGTGCCGGGACTCCCTCGTCGGCTCCGAGGGGGCAAGTGGCATCGGACCCTTGTCCGACCCTGCTCTCCCCCTCGGAGCTTCGGTGCAGGTGAGCTCGGCTCCTACATCAGCTTCGGAGCCATCCCCCTCGCTGCGGAGAGGGATTCCGATTTCTTCGGAACCGGAGTCGTCTTTGCATCCGGGCAGGGACGCCTTCAAGGTCATGAGGACTGTACTGGCCCCTGAGCCAGTCCCACGATCAACCCCATTGGCTCCTCCCCCTATGGTGCCTGAGACTGCCTCTGCCCCTCCTTCTGACCCCAAGCGTGGGGAACCAGTGCTCCAGGGCACCCCTTTGGGTGTTTCTTCCTCTTCTGAGGCCTCCCCTGATCACTCAGAGGAGCCACCTCGTAAGAGGAAGTGCAAGAGGAAGCACGTTGACTCCCCTGACTCTGTCACATCAGATACCGACTTAGAGGATTCGGAAGGGTCCCCAAGATCCCCCTCTGAAGATGTCTCCTTTTCAGACATCCTTGAAATCCTTAAGCAGAGGGGGAACTGGAATACACTAGCCCCTTCCGAGGATGAGTCGGTATTTCTGGACGCGTTTGGTTCCCAACCTGCCACCTCCTGGGTGTCTTCGCCTTTCTACCCACTTATGTCTGTGGTGGCTCGGAAGGCGTGGTCAGCTCCAGACACAGTGGAACCAACCCCCAGGAGACCTGCTAAATTTATAACTGCACCTCAGGACAAACAGTTTTTAACTAAGGGCGTACCTGTTGATGCCATGGTGGTAGCAGCAGCCACAAAGAAGGAGTTGGCAGAAACTTCGTCATCTGTCCATCCTCCTAACAAGGAGTCTAGGACTACGGACAGATATGGGAAGCAAATGTTTGATTTAGCGACCTTCTCTATGAGGTCTCTGAATTATTTGTGCCATTTCACCCGCCTTCAGAGGGATCTCCTTAAAGAGCTTGGAGATACCCTCCAAGATCCATCAGCTGAGGGGGCTCAAGCTAAGGTGGCCTCCCAGCTGGCGACTCTGAATTCAGTTGTTAACTCCTCCATGAGGCTCATTTCTTATGCAGCCGATGGTGCGAGTAGAGCTGCAGGCACAGGCGTTGCCCTTAGAAGGCACGCATGGATGCGGCTATGTAATTTTGCGGACTCCTTCAGAGCGTCTTTCACCAATACCCCCTTTGATGGCTCCGCTCTCTTTGGAACACAGGTGAAGGACACACTAACCAGGTGTGAACAGGTAGGCAAGACTCTCTCTGCCGAGGGAGTCCATTTTTCCACTCCTTCCAGACCATACCCCAAGGGTCAGAAGAGTGGAAAAATGTGGTTCCACAAATCCCAGGGAGCCTTGCCTGACACACATGGTGAGTTCCCCTCCAGGGGCAGAGGAGGGAACAATAAACAGATGCCACCCAGAAGGGGTCCCCAAAACCAGGGCAGCAGAGAATCCTTCTCTGAGAAGCCCTTTCAGCATCCCTGAAGGGTTGCCCGGCTGCCCACCTCTGGAGGCAGTCGGGGGAAGGCTTTCACTGTACCCCAAAGCCTGGCAGAATCTAACTCAAGACAAGTGGGTACAGTCGATCATATCCGGAGGTTACAGAATTCCCTTTGCTCAACCCCCATTACCGTCAAACAAGTCCCTTCCAGATGTTCCACCCAATCTAAGGGACCAAGCAGCCAAAGAAATTTCAAAGCTGCTACACAAAAGGGTCATCCAGGAAGTCCCAGCAGACCAGATCGGATCCGGAACTTACTCAAGCTTCTTTTTGGTACTAAAAAAGACAGGGGACTTGGAGACCCATTCTAGATCTCAGCAGACTAAACAGGTCTGTACAAAGAACAATGTTTTGGATGGTCACGCTACAGTCCATTCTACCCTTCCTGGATCAGGACAGTTGGATATGCTCTATAGATCTTCAGGATGCGTACTACCACATCAAAATGCACAGGTGCTCCAGAAGATTCCTTCGCTTCCGGCTGGGGGCCAGTCATCATCAGTTCAGAGCTCTGCCCTTTGGTCTCACCACAGCCCCCAGGGTGTTCACCAAATGCATGGCAGTGGTTACGGCTCCCCTGAGACATCAGGGATTCCAGGTGTTTCCATATCTAGACGACTGGCTCCTCACTGCTTCTACCAGGCATCACCTCCTGCAAGCCAGGGACTACACTATCAAAACTTGCTCCAGGCTAGGTATCACAATAAATTTAGAAAAATTTGCATTGTTGCCCTGTCAGCATATCACTTATATAGGCGCAAATCTAAATACAAGGAACATGTTTGCGAGCCTTCCACCAGACAGGGTATCACTAATTTGCCAGCAAGTACAGATTTTATTAACATGCAAAATGATTCAAGTCAGGTTCGTCCTCCGAACACTGGGTTCCATGGCATCAGCAATTCTTCTTGTCCCCCTGGCCCACTTTCACATGAGAATCCTCCAGTGGCTTCTATTCACATAGTGGTCCTTCCAACAGCTTCCCATGTCTCACAAGATTATGATCACAGAAGCATGCAAGAAGCAGCTCGCTTGGTGGATGGTCTCCCCATCAGTGTCCCAGGGCAGACCATTTGTGCTATCCCCTCCAGTCACCACAGTGACCACGGACGCCTCCCTGATAGGGTAGGGGGGGCATTATCAGGGCAGGACAGTCCAAGGCACCTGGCAGCCTCACGAGTACCATTTGCATATAAATGTCTTGGAGATGAGAGCCGTGCTTTTAGCGTTGCAAGCCCTTCAGGACTCTCTCCCTCCCGGGACCATTGCAATTCAAATGGACAATATGTCAGTGGTGTGGTACATCAACAAGCAGGGCGGAACCAAGTCCTATCCTCTATGTCGAGAAGCACTCAGACTCTGGCAGTGGGCGATCTCTTCACAATGTTTTCTGATCGCAACGCACATCCCTGGGAGTTCCAACGTCATCGCAGACAGGCTCAGCAGAGCAATTTTCATGCCTCACGAGTGGTCTCTGAATCAGGTAATTGCGGAACAAATCTTTCGCAAATGGGGGCAGCCTTGCTGCGACCTGTTCGCCATACCTTTCAACAGCAAGTGCAGCAATTTCTTCTCCCTTCTTCCACTTCCCGGCCACTCCCCCAGAGACGCTCTAGTCCACGATTGGCCTCAGGGACTTCTTTACACTTTCCCTCCGTTTCCCCTAATACCCAAACTCATACAGAGAGTAACTGCGTTGGGTTGCAAAATGATCCTCATTGCCCCTTTCTGGCCTCGACAGATATAGTTCCCATTCCTGCATCATTACCTTCTCGAGCAACCTTGGATTCTGCATCCTATTCCAGATCTACTGATTCATCAGTCGGGCAGACTGACTGAATCGATCCCTTAAAACACTCCAGCTCACAGCTTGGTTGCTCCACTTCCAACCTTAGCCAGGCTTCCTAATATTTCCTCCTCTGTGTGGGAAATTATTATCTCATCGTACAAATCCACAACTAGGAAAACTTATGCTAGCAAGTGGAAACGTTTTTCTTGCTGGGCAGAGGCTAAGAATATAGATCCCTTTTCAGCCCCTGTCCACGATATTTTGGAATTTTTAGCGGAACATCTTTCATTTTGGTTCAGCTTCTGCTACAATCAGGGTTCATTTAGCTGCCATTTCGAATTTTCACATTGGGTTGTCTTCTAACAACATCATGTCTCATAAGCTGTGTAAAGACTTCCTCAAAGGAACCACTCTGCTGTGAGGGATCCCCCACCTCCGTGGGATCTAAATTTGGTGCTAGCTTCCCTAATCTTGCCACCTTTTGAACCTGCAGCATCTTGCTCCATTAAGTTTTTATCCTGGAAGACTCTATTTCTGGTAGCCATTACTTCTGCCAGACGTGTTTCGGAGCTTCAGGCTCTATGTATTCGCCCTCCATACTTAGTTTTTCATAACGATAGGGTCGCTCTAAGGACCAATCCTTCCTTCCTTCCTTCCTAAGGTCTGTTCACAGAATAATTTAAATCAGTCCATAGACCTTCCTGTGTTCTTTCCTAATCACACCAATAAGGCAGAATATAAATTGCACCAGTTGGATGTTCACAGACAACTGCGTTTTTATTTGCATAGGACAAAGGACATCAGGAAGTCGGACCAATTCTTCCTTTCCTATGCTGAGGGGCAGACAGGGCCTTCCAGTCTCAAAGGTAACATTATCTAGGTGGTTGTCTCACGTTATTTCATTCATTTACCAGCTGAGAAACAAAGAATTATCTATCAAACCAAAAGGCCACTCTACTAGGGTATTGGCCACCTCAGTGGCCTTCCAATCTAGGTTGCCCATGGAATCTATCTGTGCAGCTGCTACGTGGGCTAACCAACATACCTTCATTTCTCATTATAAACTAGACATTGCTTCCAGAAACAGAGCTGATTTTGGTTCCACTGTTCTGAAGAGTCTGTTCCAATGAGCCACCCAGGATAGTAGGTGCTAGGGACGCTGTCCCAACCAGCAAGAATGAAGGTGAGATAGACAACTTGACATAAAGAAGTTATGTATCTGCCATAACGTTCCATGGTAGTTGTCTTCTTCTCGCCTTCTTTCTTGCGTCCCGCCCTCCATCCCCCTATCCTAGTGGATCGAGAGGAGCTCCCTTTTTCATATTTAATTGGCTGAACCTTCTCTTGTTGTCATTTTCTGCTTAGATAGCTTCACAGTTAGGCCCAAGGGGCTACTAGGGCAGAATTCTTCCTTAGTTATCTCTGGAATAGCTTTTTCAAACGAGATCTGGGTAACTAGCGCCAGGCGTCATGGGATATGGGGTAGCCTCGAGCCAGTAAACAGCTCTCGAGCTATTGAAGATGGCTGAGTCGAAGGCGAGAAGAAGACAACTAAAATGGAACGTTATGGTAGGTACATAACTTCTTTTTCCCCCACAACCTCAGGCCATGGTGACCAAGGACGCTTCCCAAATGGGGAGGGGGCATTATCCGGGGAGACTGTTCAAGGCACCTGGTCTCCTGACAAGGCCATTTTACAAATAAATGTCCTGGAGATGAGGGAAGTGCTCCTAGTTTTGCAGGGCTTTCAAGCTGTTCTTCCTGTGGGAACAGTGGAGATTCAGTCAGACAACATCTGTAGTCTGTACATAAACAAGGAGGAACCAGATCACACCCCTTGTGTCAAGAAGTGCTCAGTGTGGCAATGGGCGATCTCATCCAAACACTTTCTTGTAGCAATCCACATTCCAGGAAAGTCGAACATGATTGCGGACAAGTTGAGCAGATCCATTCTTATGCTTCACAAGTGGTCCCTCAACCAGAAGATAGTGAAAGAATTTTCCGCAGATGAGGCCAACCTTGCTGCGATCTCTCTTTGCATCCTCTCTAAACAGCAAATGCAGCAGCTACTTTCCCCTTATCCTCTCAACCATGGAGACCCTGAGGTATGCTCTCACACATGATTTTCCTCACGGTCTCCTTTATGCCTTTCCCCCAACCCCTTAATTCCCAGATTTCTCCAGAAAGCAAACAGGTTGAAGAGAACAGTAATCCTCATCGCCCCATTTTGACCTCAACAGATCTGGTTTCTTTGGCCTCATTTACAGGAAAGACCCTGGATTATGGAACCCACTCCAGACCTTCTGTCACACCCAACAGGAATGATTTATCCCAATTTGTCCAACCTCAAGCTGACGGCTTGGTGTATCTACTTCCATTTATAGCCAGACAACCTATGCTGTCCTCCCTAGTTTGTCGTATTTTAATATCATCTCATAAACAATCCGCTCAAAAACTGTATAGAAGGAAATGGAGGAGGTTTGCAACCTGGGCTCAGCAACATGATGTAGATCCCTTACCAGCTCCTAGTCACTTTGTTCTAGAATTTTTGGCTCACCTGTTTGACAATGGAATGGCATGGCAGCCTGTGTTGTTAAAGTGCAGTTATCAGCTATGTCTGTTTTTCACTTTGGGAAAGATAACTTGCCACTGATTTCCAACAAGCTTTGCAAGACTTTCTTGAAAGGGACCTTATTAATGAGGCCTCCCCACAAAGATCCCCTGTCCTGTCCTCCTTGAGATCTTACTTTGGTACTGCATTTTATAGTGCAACCCCCCATTTGAACCTACAATGACATGTAATATAAACTTTTTGTCTTGTAAGACCATTTTCCTAGAAGCCATTATTTCAGCAAGAAGAATATCAGAAATTCTGGCCTTATCTTCCCAACCTCCATACCTGATTTTTCATAAAGACAGGGTTTCTTTGCACACCAGCCCTTCCTTTTTACCTAAAATTGTTTCTGAAACTAATATTAACTTGCCCGTGTTCTTCCCTAACTTCAAAAATAAAGGTGAATATGTACTGCATCTGTTGGATGTACTTAGAGAATTGCATTTTTATCTGCAAAGGAGAAAAGAATTTAGAAAGTTATATCAGTTGCTCATTTCCTTTCCCAGCCCTAGGAAGGGCCTGCCAGTGTCTAAGGTTATTTTAGCGAAATGGCTATTTGATTGCATTACGTTCGTCTACACTAAACAAGGTATAGCCCTTCCCAGACGTGCTCAAGTTCATTCATCCAGGGCCATGGCTATTTCAGGTGTTTTTCAGGATAATGCATCCATGGATGAAATTTGTGCAGCGGCCACTTGGGCAAATCACCATACCTATATCACTTATTACAAGTTGGATTTGGTCTCCAGGGGAAGAGCCTTCTTCGGTTCAATGGTTCTGCAGAATATTCTTCTGTGAATCCACCCAGGATGAAGGTACCTGGAGACTCTGTCCCATATGTGAGGACAAAATATTGAAATATCAGATAAAGAAGTTATGTACTTAACATACGTTCCATCTGTATTGTCGATTTTTCATTTCTTCTCACAACCCCTCCCTACAAGCCCCCCAACTTTTGGTTTCTGGTAGAATGGGAAGCAAAATGTATGCCACCTTTTAATTTCACCATACTCCAGAAATGGTTTTCTTACAATCCTCTCATATAAACATTTTGTTATATATTTCTTCTTCTGTGGGTAATCCAAGCAAACAAGATCTGAGGTGATAGGGAGAGGTGCATTGTGAGTAAGAGGAGGTGTCCAAGATCTTTTTGGCTGCCATGAGCTTAGTAATGGCTGAGTCAGATCCAATGGTTCAAATCTGAAGCCATATGTTTGGAGAAATGAAATCAACATTACAGATGGAATGCTATGGTAAGTCCATAACTTCTGGGGGGTTTTTGTACTTCCTGCATGATTATAGCCAGTGAAGTGAAGGAAGTTGGCAACTCCATTTGGGTACTCATATCCAAAGGGCTGAAACTGTAGAGTCCAGATCACCATTAATTTTAGCCAATATCAGCATGAGTAATCCTTGTGGCAAATACTCAGTAAGCCAGTGGGTGCAGCTTTCCTTTTACTGTTAACAACAATGATTGTAGTTCTTGTGGAGGTAGTAAGGCTCCAAAAGCTAAAAGCCACATCAGCACACATCTGATTAAAATTTTTAAGTAAAACATCAAAGTATTAGGAGGGAGAGAGCACTGGGACTTGGTTGCGATCACACTTCCATATTAACCTGAAGGCCATTATAGAAGCAGTTTGAGCTTTAGTTTTTTTAAGTTTGCTTCTACTTTGTTGATAACCACTGTTCAGCCAAGTGACTTAGGGTTTTGTAGTTTCGATGTATATACTCCAGCTTGTTGTCTACTTTTGACAGGATTTAGAACTGCTGTTGAAGCCATTATGTCTTGACAGCTGGATCTAGAGCTGTTGTGGGATCCATTACCTGCTGACAGCAGAATCCAGTGGTGTTATATGATCCTTATCTGCTGATGGCAGAATCCAGGGCTGTTATTTGATGGCTTGTCAGGTTCTTTTTAGTAAACAAACATGATTTTTCTTCTTTGGTACTCTAAGTAGCCTTTCTGAATACAATGCCACCCTGAAGTGGAAGCACACTGATGTTGTGAATTGTAGGAGCTACTTTACTGCTGAAGAGCAGCAGCATCTCCCCCTTCCATAGTGATAGAGATACATGAGCTGGGATTTATTAATCTAGAAGTCTGACAGATATCTGACCTAAGTAATATTTAGAATGGGGCAGAATATTAGTTATCTAAGCATTCCTTCTAAGTGCTGTGCAGTTCTGTTGCTGGATGAATAGTGATATATACTTTTCCTGTCTGATTTTGGCTTTTCAGTGGTTTATTAACCATTAAGTCAGATAGCCATAACTTCATCACCTCTGCTCATTTGTAGCATACTGCCAATTGGAAAGTGTTGTGATGTGACCCATGTAAAGCCACATGTTCACATTGTACACCTGTGTTTGCATTGGACCATTTAAGTAATTATAAAGACTTGTTTTTAACAGCATAACAATATTAGTATTTGTTAGCTCATATCAGAACTGGGTTACATGGTCTTACATGCCTAAACTCATAACTCTGTTTTGAATAACACTCAAGTGCTTATGTGGTTCAAGATTATGACAGAATTAGTTATGTGGTCACATGAGCATTTAGAGCTTTTTATTGCTTACTGTTAAGACATAATCATGTAGGGTAAAATGCAGACAATGCCTGATGACGAATAGCACCATACCGAAGAAGTTTTTGATGTGTCACTTACTTTCAGATATGTGTATCCATTTCATATAGCTTTTATCTGTTAAGCTTTCACTTGTTTTTTCATAAGCTGTACTGGTATGTTTGCTGTAGCACCATATTACACTTCAGCACGGGTTATTTTTTTTCCCGTTCAAAAATTAAATTAAGCACACAATCAGCTTCAGGAACATGCACACAACCACCGCTTAATGTTGCATGCTTGGTGACATTTTTTAATATTAACTTGATAGAAACTGTATGCAGAATCGCCAAAGATTAGGGTTAAAGGGTTATTTATTTATTTATTGTAAGTACTTTGTACCTAAGGCCACTAGTCTTAGCCATAACTTCTGCATGCCAGTTCTGCTCATTTGTATGTAGAAGCCATTTCTAGTCTGAATTTAATTTGTCTTAGAATTATAGTCTTGTTAAATACATAGCTACTTAAAACTGGATATATTTCAAGCAAAAAGATACAGGCAGTTGGGTTATGTACGCTGTACATGTAAAATCTCATTTAAGATAACATTGCGAAAAGCATATAGCCTCATAAGTAAATATAGTAACTAAAAGAGTGCATTCATGTATTTCTATAACACGTATATAATACACTGGTTTTATCTCATCCTAACATGAAAAAAGTTGTTTTTTTTTCTTTTCACTGCTATCATTACTTGTATTGTTTCTTCCTCCAGTGAGGGTTGTCGACGAGAAAACACAACGAAGAATGTTGGATGTCGCAAGTATGCATTTAGTACATTGCAGCTGAAGGCTTTTCCAAAATATTACAGGCCTCCAGAAGGAACTTATGGAAAAGTTGAAACTTAATAGTCTAAATAAACTGTATGCAGTACTGATGTTGACATTGATAGTTGCGAAGTTGTTGTAGTGAAAACTCTGATGTCAAGGTAATGCTGAACTCCAAAACACATCATTGACATCTATTGTACATTACACCAAGTTCACATTTTCTGTGGAGCATGCTGTTCTAGAAACAAAGCTGTATTAGGACAGTCAGCTGATTTATGAGTTCTAGAGTAAACTGATTAAGTTATTCCAGTTTGTAAATACACACAGGTGCGAAGCACATGTGCATGTAAACTGTATATTCATCTTGTTGGGAAAAAGCTGTGCATTATTAGAGTGAGAAAGATTGTAAAACCGACACAAAATGTTAATAAGAGCTGTTTTTTTTTCATAACTGTTTTTGTTATTGTAGATATGAGTTATTATGTAGCCTTTTATGAAGACTGTTTATGATGTTGAAACATCCCTTACAGACTGTAAATTATGTTAAAAAGGGTAGGGATGTCAGCATATTTTAAATTATAAAACAAAAAGCATAGCCAAGTAGCTAGAACCTTGGTGTGGTTCTGAATGTTAAGAGGGTGCCAATGTATATCTTTTATTAATCAAGTGAGTGCGAAACATTTCAAGTTGTACTGTACAAAGGTAAAGATTATTGCACTTGTTTCCACCTTGGATATTGATCTCTTACTTAAACTGCAAGTTCATATTTTAATGTCATTTGTTTAGCAGTTTCTGCTTCCTGTCACTGCATTTTAAAGCTTCCTCCTTCTGAGCCTGTTATGAAAACAAATGAGCCCCAGTTTGATTGCTGTACACCGCAGCAGCGCAGCAGTGACCTGCATTCAGAAGGGAGTCCTTGTGTCACTGAAAGTGGAGTAATGGATGCAAATTAAAGACTACCTTGATCACTTGTTTCCATGTAGGAGTGATAACACTTTCCTTCTGTTGTAGTACCCTAAGGGTGATCACAGAAGAGGATAAATGAGTAGCCGAAATGTGGAGACTGTTCCGATGACTCAGGCACAAGCCAAACATGAAAACAGCACGATATTGCAGAGTACTATATCCAGATGGCTAAGAAACTTTCCTGGCCAAAATAGTATCACAGTGTCTTACAGTCCTGATGACCACTGATGTGGATGCTGATCCTGCATGAGCAAAGTATTCCAGTAACATCTCATGGTCTGGTTGTAAAGGTCAAGCTACAAGGATGGCAGAAGCAAACATCAGCACAAAAGAAAGCCTGTGCTTTGGTGTGTCTCCCAAAAGACGAGTTTTACTGTTGTGCTTTTGTGACTGTCAAGAGAATTAAAACAAAGAATAGAATGTTTCCATGACGTGCACTAAAAATATTAAATAGTCAGTTTAATTATAATAGGTTGCTTTCAGAGGAATCATTAGTATAAGTAGTGATCAGTACAAAATAGTGGAGGAAAACAGTTTTGGCCTTAGTACTGATATGTAACATGGCAGTACTGTTCTCAAATGATGCTCTGTTAAGCAGTGATTCATCACTGTTTTAGTTTGTAGATGTCATTCATCTATCCTTTATTACCTCTTAGTTTGACTGTATAATGAAGTAGGTGGTTACTATGAGACTATATCTTCTTTTATAAAATGTTTTATATTTATGTAAAAATTATATAAAAGTTTAGTTAGGATTAATCATATTGCTAGTTCCAGAGTTCTCTTGCACGCTAAGTGCCTGCATAAATTGTACATTCACTACATATATAAACTGCAGTTTTCTAAAGTTTCCCACTTCACATCCATTTCTTTTTTCCTCGTGTGTATCTTAATTTTACCACCATATTGTAGGCTTCCATATCTCTGTTTCATGTTATCTGTGATTATGCCTGCATCATACAGCTGCAGTTCTGTTAAGAGGCAGATCATTAGCAGAAGAGAAATCCACACCTCTTCCCCACAAATTAGTATTTCTTTTCAGAACTGCATTATATAATTACTCCCTTTAAACACAACTGTGCCGTGCATACCTCTCAACAGACCAAATTTTTGCCTCATGTTTTTGGTCTGTTTCTCTCAAAATGTGTGGTTTTCTGTCAAATTGCTTGGGATTTAAGTCACTCGATGACAGACATTCAAGTTTCAGACTGCATACTAACTCAAAACTTGTTATTCATGTAACTTTCTAAATTTATAAGAGCAATATTTAAAATCTGTCCCTATTTTTGGGCCTTTGTCCTGCCATTATTTTCCAGATATCTTATGCTAGGTGTTTGAGAGGTATGGTGCCGAGTTCACAGCTTGCAGTTTGTAAATGCAGCAGATTTTGCAAACTAGTGTTAAATTTCAGTGCCAGCCTTGAAGCATCCATGGATAATTGTGATGATGATTCACTGCTTTATCTTTATAGTAACTTTCTGAGTAGGCAATCCAACTCATAAAATGTTTGTTGTATCTACAGTGGGGAGAGAGAGATGCAACTGTCAAACTGCAATTGATTACATAGATAATGCATGGAGAACAAGTCAAATGCAATGAGTGCGCTTCAGTCTAGAATTTATAGCCACTTCAAACTATTATTTTAGTAGCACAACGTTTAAAATAGTCAGTTCCATCAGAAAGTTGAGTAACTTTATAAAAAGCATTTACTATATTTAGTCTACAATAAGGCATTTTATGTGCTCTATTAAATAGACATTGTATTTAGCCATCCAGTGGTTTCTACCCTGCCTTTCTTTAAATAATGCTCGTCATATTTTCCTGACATTCTTAGATGTAGTCATTATGTTATGCTTTTTTTATTACTTTTGGTAGATTATATAAAACACATTTTATTCGTACTTCTGTAAAGTACTGTCTGTGGATTGTTTTGTGTTGGCAGGTTCGGAATGATGTATTTGCTTTGTGCTATTAATTTTACTGCATGTCAGTTTTTATATTCCCCCCTCACTTTAAGCAGTTCCTGTGATTTCTGGTTTCTCAAGCTAAACTCTATTTTAATCTTTAAAGATAGGATTGATTTAGAACACTGTGAAACAATTCCATTTATGAATTTCTTTGTGTTTTAACTTAAGTATATTGATTGACAAGCGAGTTGCTTCTGATACAGGAGTTTACTCTGAACAGCTTTTCTTGACAAGCTGCAGTTTACCAGCAGCATTTAACATGTGTATAATGCTACTGCTGTTGCTTGTTATCTCCTTAATTCTTGTTGATCCACTGAAGGGATTTGAGACCTGATATTCCAGCAATCCCAGTTCATTTCTTTCAAAACAAACACATTGTTTGTTGTCATTTCCTCTAACAGTTTGAAAAGCACTGGAAATAAATAAATTTACTCCTGAAAATGTTAACTTCCTTTGCGTTAATTAACTTCGGTTTGGAGCACTCTTGATGGGAGGCTTATTTAAACTTTTGAGAAGAGAGACTTTGTTTTGCAAGATGGTGCTTAGAAATATTACATGAGAATAATCTGATGCTGTTGTAAGTGGTGGCATGATATTTTCAAGCATTTTACTGCCCCTACCTTTCTGACTTAAAAGATGGTATTGAGGTAGGAGAATATGATTAAAGGGCCACTACTGATAAAGAATCAAAAGTATAGGATGCTTTACCAAGAACATATGGCATTCTGGTAGTTTTGTTATACACTTTAAACTCTATGTCCAGGTGCCTGTAAAAATCTGTTTATTTTTCTTCCATAAGAAGTTGGTTGCCAGTGATACAGGCTATAAATATGTGAAAACTGTCAACATCTCTTCTACCCAATATCAGTTTATGCGCAGAGGTGCTTTTCATTCTGCCTTTTTGTCTTGAAATGTAATTCACCTTCAGTGTTTTGAGATATGATAAGCAAAGGTAAAAGAACAACCACATCTGGAAGCCTAACAAAATTACAAATTGTCAGTTCTCTCATTTTGTCTTATTTTATTTATGATCTGTAACCTGGATGCTGAAAGGCGATACCAGTGAGACTGTTCAGAGATGCTCGTTCTTCACATCAGAGTATATATCATGTTTTCTTCCTTTGCTAATAAAACAAGAAATTTCTTTTATTCAGAGCAATGTTTTTCCCCCCATCATACCTATTCCTTTAATTGGTAGACTGGTAATTATAAGCATTTTGAAGCGATGAAAAGATTTTATGGATACAAGCAGTTTAAATTTTAGTCTGGCACTAAAATTCTGCTTCCTGTCCATGGGGCAAATATTACACCTGCAGATGACTCCTTGACACCTCTCCAGTAATGTTGTCCATGGGGCAAATATTACACCTCCAGATGTCTCCTTGCCAGCCCTCCAGTAATATTTATTTTCTCTCAGTGGTCTGTCACCATTCAAAGAATATTGGATCTGTGGGGCAAAAAAGTTAATATTAATTAGAGGGGGCATTTAGTGTTCTTGGACAAGCGTTTCCTAAAGTTTCTTTCAAATGAACTTCCTTATCTGTTTCAAGGAATGAGTCTCAGCTATCAGTGACAGAATTTCTAATTGGAAACATGATAGCAAAAGTATTGACTGAAAATGTAGTCTGGTATTCCATTTAATGGAACAAGGAAGCATGTTTAGACTTTATTTCTGAGCAGGTGGCTCAGTGTACAGGAATTCAGGATAGTTACTTATGTTCCTTAGAGTTTGAGAATATACTTTTAGACCTGAAAGGTATGTATTGCCAAATTCACATATTGCCTCTCACTAGAGGGTGCTGAGATTCAAAATGGGAAATCAGCATTTTCAATTTGTAGTCCTGCCATTTGTGTCCTCATGAAGTAATTATCCCCAACCTTTATGCAAACGTTGATGCACATTTACAAGCACATAGAAGATTGTTTTGTGTAGTCTATTTCCTCCTAGAATTGTTACTACAAAACCCTGAGATAATTTTACTATTCTTACAGTCCCAAAGGTAGACAATAAAGCTTAAAATATAGCTTTCTTTTAGCACAATGGAAAACTTTATTGAAAGTAGTTTTTTTTCTTTAGAATGTCATTTTGTATTGCAAAGGATTTCCCTATTGGTAGCATTGTTTCAGTAGGTATCTGTCCAGGTGATAGTGTCATCAAGGAATTTTCTGAAGTTGTCTTCATCTGTTTTCTTTGGTTGAAATAGCTCTGTAAAAGACAATAAAATAAAGTGCTTGGCTGATTTTATAGCTCACTTTGGCCAGCAAAGACATGGTTATCCCTTCTTAGGGAGATGACATTACGGTTCATCACTCTTCTTCTCAAGCAGCATCTAGACAAGATTATTCATCGTTAATGAATTCCATAATTTTCATTGCCTAGATGCTACAGTTCCAGCACCTAATAAGGATTTGTAATTTAACCACCCTTGTGGGTTCTTCATGAAGCTAGAAAATCTTTACATAAATGTCTACTCCCTATCAGTTGCATTTTCCTCAGATCCTGGATTGTCTTTTGGAACGTCTTTGCCAGGGTCTCTCCTCCTTGTCTGTTAAGGTCCTTTGCTCAGCTTTCCTTCATAGTAACTTGCCATTTGCAGGCATATCCCTAGGTTATTTCTTAAAGACATACTACAGCTGAAGCCTCTTGAAAAGGATTCTTTTAGCCCTTGTAATAAGAACTTTGTTTCAGAAACTGTGTCAAAGGCTTTTCCTGGACCAGTGTTTGCAGTGCCTTTCAAAATTTCTAAGTTGGAAGGCATAACTCTTTTGCCTGTTACTTCAGATAGCAGAGATTCGTTGATTGCTTTTATGTAGTGTGTGTGTGTGTGTGTGTGTGTGTGTGTGTGTGTGTGTGTGTGTGTTTAGTACTCCTGGTGGGCATGGGCCTGACTAAAAACGATAGAGCTCCCCTCTTTCTAAGGTTGTAGTGGAACAAATTTTGTTTGAAAACTGTTCCCAGAAGGCATCAATTTGCTTATATTTCAAGGGCTTAAAGAAATACAAAGCACTAATCATCATTTTCTGTTCACTGCAGTAGGTGTTGTCCAGTGAGGGGGGGGGGGGAACAAATATTCTGGACAATTCCAGCAAATGTTCTCTTTAACTGCATATTACATTAAAACTGTTGCTAATTGCATTGCATTCTTCAGCAGATTGAATATGACAATCATGTTCAAGACAGCCATGTGGTACTTACCAGACATTGTACTGTACACTGTGCATTAGATAATGTTCCCAAAGTCAGGGACATTCTCCTACAACGTCTTGCTTGCCAAGTCCCTCACAGATAATCTGCATGTACAGTCTGGTAATTTTATTTCTATCCATCCAGTTACTGTGAGAACAGGACATTGGAATATCAAAGTTCATCAGTGTGAGGAGTATACCTTGATTAATGTGTCCCTGTTGTACAGTAATAACCCATGAAGTAAGAAAACATTATGTTTAAAAGCATATTTTCTGTCTCTTTAATTTTTTGAGAGACTGTTTGTCTTTTTAGTCCTGTGTAGTCAAGTTATGAAATGTAATGAGTGGTGATAACTTGATCTTCTTAAATTTCTGGTCCTCCGCTAGGATAGTGGATTGTGTTTTTGTCAGAAAAAAAAGTCTAAATGAATGGGATAACAAAAGTACAATTGCAGATTTATAAGGCTAATAACAGCTACATTACAGCCTTGGACAGTATGGTGGATTAAACTTTTGCCTGGAATGGACAAAATCTGATGGATGTCCTTTAACATTACCAATCTGTGCCACCCCTTTTGTGGGTTTTGATGGTGGTAGCAGAGCTGTTTTGTGCATCATCACAGTATAGTGTTTTCTTAGTGTTAGCTGTGAAATGTTAAGGCTCAACCTTTTACAAATGGTATTTTCACAAGTCTTGCAGGATTTGTTTAATGTCATTTTATTTAGCATCTTTGATCAGTGGAGTTTTTAGTGTGTGTGTGTCAGGCTTGAATGAGCCTGACACTGAGCAGCAGATTACCATCACCAAAGGTGATGCCACAGTAGGAGCACAAATCATTGATTTCAACAATTGACTATCTTTGTGGTGTCAATGTAAAGGGATCCAATATTTTCAGCTTGGGAAGACATGGTCAACAGATCATATTGCTTTGTCAAGGATGGTCTGAACCTTTCCCCGCTAGGTTTTCGAATACTGGCTAATGCTTTGTCCACATGCATAGTGCCTTTTCTAGGCAATGCCAAATTAACAAACGTACCGAAATAGCAAAATAACTCAACAAAACCTCAGTGTGTTGCTGAATCCATGCCAGGCACAAAAAAAAAAAAAAATACACTCCGTTCAAGCCCTCCTCACACACAAGAGTGTAGATACCTGTGCAGTTACAGAGATATGGTTTAAAGCAACAGAAAGTGCCTTGGTAGTGTAAGGTTTCAGTGCCTTCCACACTTTTAGACCAGTAGCTGCACAGACAAGGGCTGAAGGTGGAGGTGTCTCAATAATGAGCATACCTCTAGGGTGGTCAAACCAGATGACATGCTTGAGATCCTTCACGTGCAGCTCACCATAAACAAAATTCTGTATCACATCCTAGCCAGCTGTAGTTCACCCTGCATGTCGTAAAAAGCTCACAATGCATAATTGGTCTTATTGGACACACTTACCATCCAACCTAACACCCAACTCATAGGAAACTATAGACTGAGAATCCTATAGAGCCTCAAATCTACAGGCACAGAAATTCGTGGATTTCATAAATACAAACATAGAATCATAGGATTATAGGAGGGTTACTAGGCTATTGGCCCTAAGGCCTCTACAATCCTAGCTATGTTATACCCTTGTTCCCTTATGGACTATGATAGTGTATGTTTGCGCCCAAATCTAAGATCAGCACCAGCTGCCCTTGTCCAAGAGGGACATAGCTGAAAACCCACAGTGTAAATTTGTGGTTTCCCATCCAATTGTCCAGGTTATGCATAAATTGGGTCTTTGAGGAGCTCTGTTTTACATGAATTGAGAGTTTGTTCAAGAGGAATGGCAACCTTTGGGAGACATATTTGACTCTCCAACATGTCCTGTTAATATCACAGGCTAGGTTAAGGTCCCTAGAGCGAGTGAATCTTGTCCCATTGGATTTGTGGATGTGCAGCAGCTTCATCAAGCCAAGGTCTGAGATTGATCTGTAAGCCAGGCACAAGTTGCCACTAAGCAGTCTATACGATACAGAGTAAAGTGGTTAGGCCTTCAGTCTGTCCATGTAGTTTCATGTGTTGTTTTGGTGAGAAACCTCTGAGGTCTCTCCAGCTGCTGCAGATGTCTGTTGAGGTACATACAGAAAGGAGCATTGTACTCTATTATTGGTCTGATGAGAGCTGAGTAGAGGGGAGTCAAAACCTCCTTAGCTTTGGATGCAATACCCTTGGTTTTGATGTGTGCAACATAAAAGGCCTTCCTTACTACTGTGCACACTTGATCAAAGTTAAGGCTGCTATCAACTTGTGTTCCTAAATCCCTCACCAGTAGTTGGAACTTGGGGGGTATTATTAATGTTGTAATTAACAGGGGTTTCTCCTTTTCCAAAGGGAATGATGATGCATTTTTTGCATTTAGTTTAAGTCTCTGGCTTTGACACCAATTATTTGTTGGTGTAAGCCCATTTTGTAGTTGTTGCCATCTTTGGGGGATTCTATGATTGGACCCAGTTTCCCATCATCAACACACTTGGAAAGCCATAGGCCATCTCTGTTTTCACCTGGACTTCTGAAAAGCAGATAAAAAACAGTAGGGGGCCTAGGACAATCCTTGTGGAACAGCACTGGTAACAGGTCTGCTAGTAGAGGTGATATCCCCAGTTTTGACTGTGTGTGTTCTGTTTGTAAGACAGTTGACAACCCATCTAGTGACATAAGGGTTAATCCCCAGCTGGGTGAGTTTCTCAATGGTGCCTGAGTTTGGGGGATTATGTCAAAGGCCTTGGCTAGGTCGAGTTAGGCAGTATGAACTGTTTTGCCTTCATCCAGGGCCTTGGTGACATTCTGAAGAAATCCACAAATTTTAGCAGGCAAGATCTGTCCGTAACGGAGCCAAACTGGGTTGGGTCAAGAGTTTAAAGGCCTTGCAGATATGACTGGTTAGGCTTATGGGTCTGTAGTTCCTGGGGTCGGTTGAGAGACCCTGTTTGTGTAAGGGGATTACAGTTGCTGTTTTTCACTCAGCTGGGACAAAGCCAGTGCTTAGACTGAGAGTGAAGAGCCAGTGGTTGCACTAATTCCTGTTTTAGACCATTTAGTAAGCAGCCTGGGATGTTGTTTGTTCCCACAGAGGCTGTGTTATTGGCCTGTAGAAGGCCTTATGGTTATCATTCTCCAGGGAGGACAAGTATTGTATACGCTGACTAGAAGCTCCAACGTACTGGACCATGTGCTCACAAGTATGGGAGAATGCTACAGCCCCCCCCCCCACCCTAATGTCTCGGAGGTGTGTCCATATTCATTAATTAATTAAAGGATATCCACACCTCCACGCTAGTTGCTCAGCATAATGCAGCCGAGGTTATCCAAGTGCAACTAAATCTGGGCAAAACTGCAATCCAAATTGTAGCTTGCTACAGATCACCCACCATGCCCCAGGATTCCCACTCCTCTTTTCTTGATGTACTAGAAAATATTAGGGTTCAACCAAACACCCTAATAGTGTACCAACTACTCATGTACCAACTCCTTTGCTCAACGCTTTCTGGAATTCATAAACTCCAATGCCCTGGATCAACTTATCCACACCCCCACCAGGGGCAACAATATCCTAGATCTAGTCATTACTAGTATGAGTGACCGGTGTTCTACACCTGAAGTCAACGCCTCATTGGTCCGATCTGACCATAAGCTAATTACCCTAGATATCCACATCCTGCCTCCACCCCCCATTAAGGAAACCATGGTAAAACATTTCTCCAAAGCCAACTTCATGCTTCTTAAGACAGAAGTGGTGAACTTCATGATACCCATGTAGATGGACAGTACAGTTACGACTACTGAATCCTACACAATTGCACTTTATAAGCACTTACATGAGTGCATGGATCGTGCTATTCCAAACAGAACCAAGACGCTATCCTCCAAAAAAAGGAAGCCAATCTGGTGGTCCCCTGCCATAAACCAACTGTATAACAGAAGGAAGACACTGATGCAAAAGAGAGTAAAATCCCACGAGTGGAGGAGCTCCCTGGTCAGCCTCAGTAAGAAGCTGCGATCCCTGATAAAATCCTCCAAAGCTAGTTACAAAAACAAAATCACAACTGATTCTAAAGACAACTACAAAGCATTCTATACCTATGTCAAGAATCTCAATGGTAACACCCAGATCTGCTCTGAGTTACAGCACAATGGCACTAAATATACAGACCCAACTGATATTGCCAACATCCTGGTAGATAGGTTTAGTGCTAACTTTACCCCCCTCTCACCCCCTAAAGAACCCATCTCTATATCGGATGAATACAAAGTTCCTGTAATCACGGCTGCACAGGTAAAAAACCCACTCTCCAAAGCCAAGAACACAGCATCCATGGGACCAGACCACATCCCAGGCTGCGTTCTACACGAACTACAGAATGAACTGGCACCCCACCTAAGTACCATGTTCAATCATAGCCTCATCTCAGGCTTTGCGCCTGCTAAATGGCACACAGCAATGGTTATCCCACTCCACAAGGGGGGAGCCACCATGGACCCTGGGCACTACCGCCCCATTAGCCTGACGAGCCTGGTCTGCAAGGCTATGGAATGTATCATCATGGAACTTATAAACAATGACATTGGTAATCTCCAAACTCTGGACCCCACCCAGTTCGGGTTTGTAAAAGGCAGATCATGTCTTCTAAACCTGACAGACTTCTTTGAAGCTGTCACAAAAGTCGTAAACAAGGGTAAGGTGGTTCACACAGCCTGTCTAGAACTTGCCAAGGCTTTTGACACCACCCCCCACTCTGGAATTATAGATAAACTCACTAAACTAGGTATAAATCCCTATGTCACAAGATGGGTTGCCATCTGGCTCACTGACAGAACCCACACTGTGAAAGTAGTGGACTCCAAATCCGACTTCAGACCAGTGACAAGAGGAGTACCACAGGGTTCAGTCCTGGGTCCTCTCCTGTTTGGTATCTACTTCTCTGAAATACAGGCTAACACAGAAGGTCTTTGGCTAACAGAGTTCGCAGATGACTGCAAACTAGGAGCCATAATCGAAACTCCTAACGATGTGGACATCCTACAAAAGGGCCTCACTGAGATAGATGCCTGGTGTCAAAGCCATGGCCTCAAGCTCAGTGCCAAAAAGTGCATTGTCATCCCCTTTGGTAAAAACTCTGTACCCATGAACTACAACATAGGCGATAGTATACTTAACACCGAAAGTGTGATGAGACCTTGGGACACAGGTGGACAGTAGTCTCTCCTTTGATAATCACATCGCCACAGTAGTCAGGAAATCCTTCTACGTGGCACATCTCATCACAAAAGGTTTCTCATCCAGAAAAAAAGAGGTCATTGTTCCCCTCTACTCATCACTCATTAGACCCATTATAGAGTACAATGCCCCTTTTGGTATGTACCTCACAAGACATCTACAACAACTGGAAAGGCCGCAGAAATAACTCACAAAGAGGATTACCGGCCTCAAACAGATGCCCTACACAGACCGTCTCAAAAACTCCAGCTTTACTCTGTCACATATCGCCTACTCAGAGGTAATCTCTGCCTAACATACAAAGCTATGTCAAACCCAGAGCTGTTGGATATGCTCCACTTAAAGAAATCCCAATCCCTCCAAGCTACATGCTCTAGGGACCTAAACCTTGTCACCACAATAAACAGAACATACCGGAGGGATAGATTCTTGTCCCAGAGACTTCCCATACTCTGGAATGAACTACTTATCTATATCAAACAAAGCTCCTCATTGGCACTCTTCAAGAAAAATCTTGGTGATTGGATGGGAAATGGGAAATTCACCCTGGGGATCACCTCTGTGGCTTTGCTCGACAGTGGCACGGGAAAATAATTTTCTTGGATGGCAAAAGCCAGGGTACCTTTTTGGCTGGGCTTGTATAGGTCCCAGGGCCGATAGCCTAGTACCTACCTATGAACCCTCCTGTTAAGGCCTAACCATAAATCTGTCTGCAGTTAAATCAAAATCAACTCCATAATCCTATTAAAACCAGTAACAGGAACTGTTTCATAGGAAATTACCTGCTATTTAGTGATGGTTTATCAAAATTCAGTGCCCCGCCAAACCCCGACAACACACCAGCCTGTCATGAATTGCTCTCAGAAGTTCTTTACAACCATGTCATTGGCTGCATAGAGGCTGCTCTACCTCCCAGAATTAAACCCAGAACTACCCCCACACACAAACCGCCCTGGTGGCATCCCAAATTAAACAGGAAATGCAACAAAAGGAAAAATATGATGGCACAAATCAGGAGGTGTAATTCTTATAAAGATAAAAAACTATCTCATCAAAGAAAATCTGTAACTAAGAGGGCTAAGTAGGTCAAGCAAAGCCAACTTTGAGGTTAAGATAACCTCCCAGGTGAATGCTAACCATAAGGCCTTCTACAGCTATGTGAGAAACCTCAAGAGCAGCACACAGCATGAACTGAACTGGTGGTTAATGGTTCCACATTCACAGAGCTTTGCGATATAGCAAACCTTTTAGCAAACAAATTCATTTCCAGCCTTACCTTCCTCTCACCTCAATCTTCCCTCCAATAATACCCTCAAACATAACCCTTCCAACTATAATTAGGGAGCATTCACTGGCTGCACTTAATAAAGCTAAAAACACAATGGGTCCTGATAACATCCCATGATGCCTCCCAAATAGTCTAAAATTGACTTATCAGGACCTGTGGAGTCATTATATAACTATAGCCTTAAAACGGGCTTTGTACCATGTGAATGGAGGTCATCCCCCTTCATAAAAGAGGACCTCCAATATATCCTGGAAACTACAGACCCATTAGTCTGACTAGTCGTATTTGTAAAGCCATGGAAAGAATTGTCATGCAAATTATCAGCAAGGACATAGGAGACCTCCAGACACTGGATCCTTCCCAGTTTGGCTTTGTCAGAGGAAGGTTATGTTTACTGAATCTGGTGGACTTCTTTGATAAGGTCACTAAGACAATGGATGAGGGGAAACCTGTGCATAATTATTACCTAGTTCTGTCTAAGACATTTGATACAGTACACCACTCTGGCATTGTCAACAGAATTACAGAACTAGGTATAAACTTCTTTATAACCTGCTGGATAGGACCCAGGAGGTTATAGTCAGTATAGCCATCTCCACAAAGAGAACATTCATCAGTGGAGTCCCCCAGGTATCTGTGCTACACTCGCTCCTCTTTGGCATCTACATCTCAGATGTCACTGCCAATGTCAGAGGCCTCTGGTTAACCAATTTTGCAGATGATTGCAAATTGGGAGCAGTGCTTGAATCCCCCCAAGATGAGAACACCCTTCAGGAAGGTCAAATACAGACAAATGTTTGGTGCCAAAGCCATGGCTTAAAACTCAATACCAAGAAATGCATTATAGTACTTTTTGGGAAGTCTGCCACCCTGGTTAACTATGTCATCAATAAAAAAACTCTTAGAAGTTGATTCACTAGTGTGAGATCTGGGAACTCATGTAGCTAGTAATCTAGCCTTCGACCAACATATGTCCAAGGTAGTAAGACAATCTTTTGATGTTGCTCAACTTATAGGAAAGTGCATAACATCTAGGTCCAGAGAGGTCATCATACCACTCTACTCAGCCCTCATCAGGCCCATCATAGAGTATAATGCCCCCTTCGGTATGTACCTGACCAGACACATGCAGCAACTTACACATCCATAAAAGGTCTTTACAAAAAGAATACAGGGGATAAACACAGTATCCTTTGCTGATTGCCTCAAAGCCCTGTCTGTTTATTCAGTGTCATACAGACTTCTGAACGGTGAGCTTTGGCTGGCATACAAGGCATCCCTGAACCCTGTTATGATGAATGTTTTGCACATCCACAAAACAAGCAGCATCAGAACTACAAGATTAAAATACCTCAATTTTGCTTGCAACATAAATAGGACATGTTGAAGAGAGGTATGTTTCTCAGAGAATTCCAACTCTCTGGAATAGGCTCCCTATCCATATGAAGCAGAGTTCCTCCTTATCCCTGTTTATGCATACATACATGCATACAGATATTTCAAGCACGAGCATTAATGTCCTTCTAGCTTGCCGGTATACCAAAATACTTGTTCCCGTAGTAAATTTCCAGGCTGTTCTTAAAAATATCTAAACAAGCACTTACTTTAATATAATTTGGTAGTTTGGTCTATGCATCAGCTACTCTCTCAGAGAACCAGTTAGTACACTTCTCGTTCATGTAGAATCGTCTACATAGATTGTCTGATGGTTCTGTAGTACTTTTTGATAACCCCAAACATTCCCAGAGATAGTTGTCTTTAAATGCCCTATATACCTGAATAAGATCTTCTCTTTGATATCTATAAGAAATACTATACAAGTTCAGATATTTTCATAATAACTTAAATTTTCACATCCATGGATGCCATTGTTATATTTCCATTGTACTCTTTCCAGTTTAGTTTACTCATGCTTGTTTTCTTATAAAGTTTCCATATTGTTATTCCATACACAAGTTTGGGTCTAATGTAACTGACAAACATTGACTTCATCATTTCTGATTTCTTAGACTTTATAAATCTTTTTATACAACCAGTATATAACTGTCATTAACTAATTGATTGATATGATTAGAAAAACTCAAAGCTGGATCTACCCACATACCCAAGTCCTTAAATTAATCTGCAGTTTCAATCACTGTGTGCTGTATTAAATATTCACCTTTCAATATATGTCTCCCAAATCTCATATGTGTAGTTTTTGATGTATTTATCAGCATAGTATTCACTTGTACCCAAATGGTCAATTTAGTCAAGTTCTTTTGCAGACATGCCTTATCTGTAACACGTAATCAGTTTACCTAATTACCTAATCAATCTCTATATTGATTAACAGAACAATCAAAGAATGCACTATTCCATCAATCTGGAAAATCTCACATATTATTCCCCTTCACAAAGGTGGTGATTCTACTGAATACTCAAACTACCGTCCCATAGCTCTTTTATCTCCACTTGCTAAAATAATGGAGAAATGCATCCATAAACAGTTAATTACCCACCTACTCCACCACAATCTCCTAGCATACTGTCAACATGGTTTTCGTCCTTACCACAGTACAACCACAGCCCTGCTTTCTTTTACCAACTGTATCAACACAAATAGAAACAATAACTCCCTGTCATCTGCACTCTTTGTCGATCTTTCTAAAGCCTTTGATATGGTCAACCATAAACTTCTTCTCCACCTTCTGAAGTCCCTCTCTCTTGATAAATCTTCCCTGAGCTGGTTCACATCCTACCTGGATAATCGTAAACAAGCAGTTCTCTGGCAGAATCATCTTTCTGAACTCCTTCCTACTTCCTTAGGTGTCCCACAAGGCTCTATCTTAGGTCCACTTCTATTCTCCATTTTTATCAATGACCTTCACCTCTCTATCCCTTTCTCTACCTGCATTCAATATGCCGACGACTCCACAATTATTTGTTCTGCATCATCCCAAACTGAACTGCAGTCTTTCACACAAAAATCTTTCTCTACAATAGAAAAATGGTTCTCTAACCATTGTCTTCTCCTCAACCCAAAAACCCAAATTATTGCTGTTCACACCCTCACACTCATCTCCGCCTTTGCACTTTACTCTGGAATCTAACAATGGTACCATTATTTCTCCCGACACTACTACCAAACTCTTAGGAATCACAATAGATAATCAACTTAAATTTAACACTCACATAAACACCACAATAAAATCTACCAACAAAAAACTTGGATCCTTGTATAGAATTAAACAATTCCTAACACCTTTAGCCAGAACTACAATAGCAAGAACTCACTTAATCTCCACCCTATTATATGCCTCCCCCATCTATACTAACTTGTCCCAAAACAATCTTAACAGACTGGCTAGATCATATAATAACATTGCCAGATTTGCCACCAACACACCATATAGAACTCATCACTGTCTAAACCTAAAACAACTAGGCTGGCTTGAGTTACCTCACCTTCTACAATTCAACCAACTTATTATAGCCCATAAGGTCCTTTATCAACCAAACAACACCCCTATTCTCTCTACCCTCATAGCACCATACTGCAACCTGAAAAAGCTACGCTCAACAAACAAAATGATGATGCAAACTTCTTTTTCTAAAAACTCAGCAGGAGACTCTCTATTTACTAACTTTGTTGGGAAAATATGGAACCTCCTACCAATTGACCTAACTGCTCTTACATCTCTCCCACTATTCAAAACTAACCTTAAACATTTCCTCTCCAACCATTGGTTATGTTCTTGTAATAACCCTGACTAATTGCTTTTCTATTGCTTTTTTTTCCCTCTGTACTACCCTGTCTCCTTCTATATATCTCTTCTTATCTTGACTCTTTGAACTTCTTCACTCACTGACCTTTCTACTCTAAACTGCCCTACCTAACCCATCTGCCTACCAAGCCTATTCTTATAATACTGTTCTATCCTGCACATCTCCTTACTAGCCTCTATATAAATATCTTCTCTCTATTATAACGACTTACTTGTTTGGAAGATAGTGAAATCTCTTATATATAATGTACTAATCTTTTGTTTTTAATTTATGCTTTTGTTTTGTTTTTTTTAAATGTTCTGTTTTGTTATACACTCACTTAATGTTGTTTCTATTTTACTTGTGATATTAAATATTGTGTAAACTGGAGCTTTTCTCCTCGGGCCTCCACTGAAAATGGACATGTATCCAGTTGGACTAGCCCGGTTAACAAATGTAAAATAAAATAAATAAAAATTTCAAGTCATCTGCATATAGACTACAGAACACCTCAGACGAAAAAGTTAAGTCTGAAAGATACAGTCTAAACAAGTAAGGGCCTAGGACAGAGCCCTGTGAGACACTCTGACAGTAACCAAGAATTTCACCTGTCCAAGTGCTGCATGATACTTGCCATGTCCTATTTGTAGGCTGTGTAGCTATCCATCTTATCAACAGTACATTGATACCTAGTTGTTCTAATTTATTGGTCAGTGTTTTGTGTATGACCCTGTCAAATGCTGAAGTTAAATCTGTATAAGTTACATCACATCGCAATTTTTCATTCATAACCGTTGTGTTTTTTAAGCACAACTTGGACCAGTGGATAGATAATCGGAAATTCACCCTTGGTCTGGCTTCTGTTTTTCTGATGGACAGAGGCAGTCAGTAAATCACCCCCCTGTAGTTCAAATATAAATCATATTTGTAGGCCACATTTGGGTTGTACAGGTAGGCTTTTAAGGGACCTAGTGGTCATTAGCCTAGTGTACACCTATAACATATAGTCCTATTGGCTTCATCTTCTGGATTTTCAGCATGCTTCATGCAGAAGGCGTGGTTAGAATAGTTTATCTATACAGCCAGTCATAACCTACTGGCTGCATGTTGTTGCTTATTAATTTTGATACAAAAAGTTTGGGCAGTACAGTTGGAGTACCCATTTGAGGAGCATTTAATACTCATCCACTTATTAGAAAGTTGCATTTCAGCCAAACACTACGCCAGTGCTCACAAATGGATTTCCTGTGCACATTATGCATGCATCTAGCACATCCCCTTCAAAAATGCAGGCTTAGTGGTTTGAATGAATTTGTAAATTCTTGAGGATGCTGTGATACAGGAGTGCAGTAAAAGGTTGTATGAAGGTGTAGAAATACTGAGGTTAGGATTTTTGTGGAAGTATGTGCAGCATACAGTAGTACATAAACTGCACAATCTGTATATGTACTCATATCCGAGAGGGTGTCTGTTATGTCATAATTATAATCGCATGCACATGCATGGATTTATGTTGAAGAGCTCTAGTGTGGTTCAGTGGAGTCCTGTCTCTGAACAACACCCCTTTGGCACTGATTAAAAACTGCAGTTAGTTTGTGCAGAATAATGTCCAGTCAGAGAGCAGCAGCTGTTACTGTGAGATGGTGATGGAGAGTGTAATTTTGCTTGTCCAAGAAGGCAGAATACTGCTACTTGAACACAACAGTTGAAGAAACTAAATAATGAAATCATTTCTACATTTGTACTGAGCAGTTTTGTGAGTGCAGCTGGTTGTAGTTATTCATTCACTGGTGCTCAGTTTATCCCACTGAAGGTTGCAGGGGAGCCTGAACATATCCCTATGGGAAGCATTTGGGAGATGTGAAATCAGTCCTGGACAGGATACCAGTACATGATAGGATGTACACACACTTTTACTGCACACCTATGGACAATTTCAGGATAATCAGTTTAACTTTTTGTGATGTGTCTTTGAGGTATGGGAGGAAACTGAAGCCCACAGTGACAAGTCACACACATGCAGGGAGGACATGTAGAGTCTGCAGAAAAGGCACCACTGCTAACTGAACCAGAGAACTAAGCACCCTAATGCAGTAACACTTAATCACTGCACCCCTTGCTGCTGTTATGCCATTCATTTCGGCAAGTCTCACTTTGACCTTAAAGATATTTTTATAATTCCCAGGATGCAGTGATTAGAAATCTTGTTCTTTTTGTGTGTGTGTGTGTGTATATGAGATTGTTGTTTTCTGCCTTTATCAGCCTTCCATCTTTTTTATGACCCATCAGCATTGTGCATGGCTGTCGCACTGGAACACACAGAAGCAGTCTCAAAAAAAAAAAAGCCTTTGGAGATGCCATTTTTAAAGATGCGTGATGCACAGTTTTCAGATTTACATTAAATGAGTCTTGCACTCATCTCCAAGATTACATGCCATCACTGAAAATTATGCAGTGAATTGCATGATGTTGCACTGCAACACCTTTTGACATTTTTAATCTATTGCTTCTGAAACTGTTATTGGGTTGAATGCCGCAGCTGTCTTTCAGGTCTGAAGATTATTGAAAAGCTTTTGAGTGAATTAGGTTTGTATGCTAAAATAAGTCACTCAGAGCAAGTGAATGCAATACTGCATGCAAATAGCAGTAGTTAGTACCACATTAGTAATTTCAACCAGAACATTGAACAAGAAGGCTTCAATAAAAATAATAATCATCGCTATATAACACAACCTACTCCTAAAAAGTATGGAAACAAGACTGAGGACTGATCTGATGGACCTAAAGCATTGGCAAACCATAAATGATGACAGTGTGGTGTTGCATTTTTATATGTTGAAACATTAAGTATTAAAGTAGTGACCCTGACAGTGCAGATTTAAACAACTTATTTTGACCTTTGTACACATAGTGTGCTAAGTATTTCATGACACAGTATGCCCTCACTTTTTGCAGTATGCAGTGATTTAATTTCATTCAGACATCATACTCCAATATATAATAACTGAGACTTTTTCAGTACCCTTGTTTCATAAGTTTGCATTTTAAAGCCCTAGATGCATTCTATTTTATTATAGGCTTTTGAAGAATATTTTGAATCAATACTATTAGCTTCATGCCACCCACCATTGTAAGAGTCCTGAAACTCTCTAGTTTTTTTTTCTTTTGGTGCCTTTAGGTGAGCCTTGTGATCCAGAAAGCCAGTTCTTTGAAGATGGAGGAGTAGAAACCCAGTGGTATCGGTCAGATTTGTCTGTAAATATTTGAGTGCCCTGTAAATTAAAGAAAAAGGCAGATAAATGGAATGCCAAGCTTACCTTGGACCATACAATGTAATGCTTTTTATTTGCATGGCCTGAACACTTTGCAAGGTTCTCTCGATTCTTCTCATCCTGAGCCTTGCTGTAAGGCTTTCATTTTGGATCAAGAGTTTATTTTATTGTAGTGCTTATTGTTCTGCATACTGTTACCCATAGCCGGCCTTAGGCATAGGCCAACTAGGCGGCCGCCTAGGGCGCCGGTCTAGCAGGGGCACTTTTCCAGTGTTTATTTGTTGTAGGTAGACCAGGATGGGGCACCAGGTAGTGTGGTGGAGGGCGCCGTGGAGCCCTTTTGCCTAGGGCATCAGTTGACCTAGGGCCGCTCCTGCTGTTACCCAGCTAGGTTTACTGACCAGTTTCTAAATACATGTCTCCAACACAAAATCAAAAGGTGCTATGGAGGAATTAGTGTCATGTGAGCACGTTTCCTAAACAGCATACTGTTGCCTCCTAAATAGTTGTGCTTGCTGTAAACATTAATTTTCTTTACAGAGTGTACTAAAATGATTTTTATGTTTTCTTGACTTGCATGAAAAAGCTGTGTCAACATTGTTTTCATCATCTAGGGAAAATAGATGTTTCATAACTCAAGTTTATTTTTATGATAGCCCACTTTCATGGTGTGTGTGTGAGAGACGAGAAACCTTTTATCAGAATCCATAACAGCAGTGCCTGTACTGTAAATAAGAAGAAAGTGCTTAATACAATGAAAAAAAAAAAACACTGGAATGTTAGCTGCTCTGTAGTTCCATAAAGTACAGACAGTCAAAGGTGAACATCTTGAGGTCTGAATTGCCAATATGTGTCATCTCACTTGAATTACAGGTAAATGCGAGCAATGCTACTTAACTTAGTATTCTTATAAGGTGACTCATCCCTGAAAAGGGGGTTGTATAACCAAACCACAGTATTCTGATTTACATTAAATGAGTCTTCACTCAAATCCAAGGTTACATGCCATCAGAAGGAGAATAAGTATAATTAAGTAGCAGGGGTACATAGCTGGAGTAATATATCAGCACCTAATGGAAAACATCAAGTGTTTTTATATTACTCTGAAGTTTAAAGTAATTGTGTTTTTGCAAGGCACATGACCTGGTCATACCATGCAGTTCTTGACAGTAGTTTCAAGGTGCTGATTTTGTAGTGACAGTGTTTCAGGATTGTATAATGCACTGTATGTTTCCATTCTATTTTATTTTTGTTCTGTTGAAGGGTGTAAGTCACATGAATATGTATTATACCTTTAAACAGTGACGATGGTGTGATTATACTAATGATACTGTCTGTAAATTAAGTGAAACCAGTCCGTGTTTGTTAATGGAACTGCACAGTTAATTTTACATTTTTAGAGTATATATCATCGTGTTTCACTATTGCAGTCATTACAATTGGGTTATCCTGCTGGCAGGTTACCCTCAGTTGGCCTGAATTCCAAAGTCTAGGTCCAGCGTCAGTTGCTGTCACCTCTTCCCTGATGTCAATTCGCCAGGTGTATAAAAGATGCAGCCGACACCATTTTCTTCAGTCTTTCTTGCCGCGCGGTGCCCGAAGCAAAAGCAGTTCACAAGTGCCGGTCGACCGACTCCTGAGATTTTTGTGTTCGAATTTCAGATCCGAAGTCTTAAATAAAAAGCTAAGTATCCCGTTGGGGAAACTTTTTTCTTGCTTCAGACCGATGTCAGAAAAAGTTAATAATTGTATTTCTTGTGGGAAGCAAATACCTCATAAGGACTTTCATTCTTACTGTATTCCTTGCCTAGGCCCTGACCACGACGTTGCTAGTTGTCGGTTTTGTGCTAGATTTAACAAACGCACTATTAAGCGTCGGTACGATTTTGCATTTCACTATTTTGGCAGAAGATTTAACTATACAATGTCATTGGATAGCCATCCAACTACTGGAATCCACAAGAAACGCAAGGAAAAGGACAGGCCTCCGAGGTCCAAAACCGACGACGAGGCTTCTTCTAAGCCAGTCGCTGGTTCTCAGTGAGGTGCCTTTGCAACTCCTGACGACCGCTACTTGAGACTCGCAGGCCGATACCGACACCCATGTTGAGTCGACCAGGCCGCTGGAAGCTCAAGGTATTGGACCTTCGGAAACTATTCCCTCAGATGGGTCCGGAGCAGCTGAGCAGGCATTGGCTTCTGAGGGTGTTTTCAGACCTACTCAATTATATGTTAAAATGACTTCAGCTTCAAAGGCAAAGACTAAAGCACCTTTAAAGACAAAGAAACAAGTACAACAGCCTCATGCCTAAAAAACAGATGCTCAAAATGGCCGAAGACCTAATTACTCTAATCGGGTTCCCATCCCCCTCCTGATAAGAGGCCTAGGCAAGAGACAGAATATGATTCTTCAGATCAGGTTTCCATTTCATCTGATTCCTCTTCTGATCAGGAACACTCTCTTCCTCCCTATGAGGATTCTGATGCTGAAGAATCAATCACTTCAGCCTCTCCTCTTAAGCATTATTCTTTTGGGGAAACTTTACATACCATGAGGGAGCATTTCCACTGGGAGAGCCAAGATTATTCAGAATCTAAGAAAAGACTCAGAGACTTCCTTTTACTACCACAACACAGGTCCCTAGCTATTCCACCTGTGTTAGACATTGTAGATGGTGTATTTTCAGAGTCCAGTCTGACCCCTGACTCCTTACCTCCAGCTCTGGTTAAGCCAGACAGGTACTACAGGGTTCCTGATTCTCCTAAATTCCTTTTCAAAAACCCTGCTGCTGGCCCAGAAATGATCTCTCAGGGTCCAAAAGGGGTCAAGGCTTCCACTGCAAAAAAACTCTACTCCCTCTGACAGGGATTCTAGGGCACTAGACAGATGGGGAAAAAAGATTTACACTTCTGCTACCCTGGCTGTAAGGGCTTTAAATTGTCAGTTTCATATGCTCAAATATCGGCAATATATTATATCACTGCTTAAACAGAAAATGTTGATAAATTCTGAATGTGCAGAAAACAAAGAAATGCAGGAATTATTGCATGCAGCAGAACAAGTTAGAAAGCATACTTTGCAATGTGGTTTTGATTCTCTGGAGGCCTCCTGCAGGGCCGCAGTTACGGGTTCTGTCATTAGGAGGCATGCTTGGTTAAAGGAACAAAATCTACCGGATCATGTTAAAGCAACAGTATTAGATGCTCCATTACAGCATGATAATTTGTTTGGTGTTAAAGCAGAAGAGGTGTTAAAGAAAATGGAGGACAAAGCTAAATCTATGCAAACAGTCAAGGATTTCTTACAGGTACAGCCTCCAAGATTTAGCAGACTCTGGCCTACAAAGAATTGGTCCTTTCCAGTGTCAGACAGGCCAGAAAGGGGCAGATACAGACGCCCTAGAGGCAGATCCCAGCCCCAAGGTTCATTCAGGTCTAAACAGTGGGGTGATTCTACCTCCAAAACTGGAGAAGACAAATCAACCATACAGGAAACAGTCCCAATGACTTACCCCTGCCTGCACCAAGCACTTATCTTCTGGCAGCACCTTTAGGGGGAAAACTAGCACTTGTTTCACAAAATTGGCACATAATAACCCAGGACAAATGGGTTTTAAACATAGTTTCACAAGGCTACACGTTTCACTTCCATACCCTGCCAAGGGCAAACGGTTGGCCAGACCTGCCAAAACATTAATGGGCAGAGGCACAAAAACAAGTTTCATCCCTCATGGACATGAGAGCCATTCAACAAGTACCATAGCAAGAGCAGGGACAAGGATTTTATTCAAGACTGTTCTTGGTACCCAGAAAGGACAAAGCCTGGAGACCAATACTGGACCTATCTATTCTAAACACATATCTGGATATTCCAAAATTCAAAATGTTGACTCTACAGCAGCTTCTGCCCATGCTGGGCAAGAAGGCTTGGCTTGTGACTTTAGATCTAAAAGAGGCGTACCTGCATGTCCCAATCAGACAAACCTGCAGAAGCTACCTCAGATTCAAAGCTGGCTCAATGCACTACCAATTCTCTGCACTGCTCTTTGGCTTATCTACTGCGCCTAGGGTCTTCGCAAAGTGCCTGGCACCAGTAATTGCATTCTGCAGACAAAGAGGAATACAATTATATCCTTACTTGGACGACTGCCTCATTCAAGCAGAGAACAAGGACATTAGACAGCATCTGGCGTTTGTAACAAGATTAATACCATGCCTAGGGTACACAGTCAATGAACACAAATCAAAACTAGTACCCTCTCAAGAGATAATATTCCTGGGTGCAAAGCTTAAATAAATCTGCCCAGATAGCTTATCTCATGCCAGACAAACAAAGGCAACTGACTACCTATTTCAAAATGTTGGCAACAAAGGCCCAGTTATCTGCAAAAGAAATTCTGCAGGCTTTGGGCTTCATGGCATCCTGCATTCTACTAATTCCATATGCAAGACTGCATATGAGGAAACTTCAATGGTACCTAAAAAGTGTTTGGACTCAACATTGCCACAGCCTGGAAACAATAGATCTGAAGTAGGCAGACTTCATTTGTCTGCAACCTGTGGGTATCGGATCCGACCTCGGATCCGAGCCGGCATTTCAAAAGCTTAGGCTCCGAGCTCCTAGCTCCTCCCTCTTACCCATAACCCCTTGCCAAGCCCTGACTGACCTCAGATTTCGTTTGCCGCTTTCAAGTTGTGACGGATTCTTGAGCTCCTGGTGTTTTTTGGTGCAGATAAGTTATTTCTGACAGAAAAAGTTTAAAAATCTCAACTTTTTTTCTCTTAATTATTTAGTGTTGAGTGTGTAGGCTTTCCTCTCTCTTTATTTTTAACTTTCCACGGGTTTTTGCGTAGTTTGTGTGTGTGTGTTGTTTTAGGCCTATTAGGGCTTATCATGTCCGAAGCCCATAAGGCTGTATTCTCTAAATGTACCGAGTGTGGCCATAAGCTGTCCCCAGCGGATGGCCACACTCGGTGCAAGTCATGCTTGGGGGTTGAACACCTGTCATCTGGTTGTACCATTTGTGCAGGGTTCAACCCCCGAGCTTTGAGGGAGCGGAGGTCGAAGCTGGCGCTGGCGGGACTTCTCCCCCCGGATACCGCTTCGGCTTCTGCCCTTCTTCTCAGCAAGCTGTTGCTGTGGGCTCTCCTCCTCCGGCTGGGACTCAACCTCCCTCTAAGATGCCGGAGGAGAGAGTCTTCTAGGGAGAGAGAAGAAGGAGAGGCACAGGAGAGGCACCACAAATGGAGAGCCGAAACCTCCAGTTCGCTCCTCCGTCTAGCGGGCCTCCCCTGTGCCTTCTAGCTTTCCTCCTCCTCGGCTCCACTCCCTCGGTTCTCTCCTGGGCCCGAGGAGGAGGAGGCTAGCCCTTCAGTGAGGTCCCAGGCGGCTCTCTAGGTCCGCCGGTGGCCTCCACTAGATCCACTTTTCTATGAGTGAAGCAGATATGGACCGGATGATGAGGAAATTCATCCAGGCCCAAATGCAAATGGGAGTGCTCCTAGCCCCCCCCCATCCGGGAGGGGCTTCGACCCCTTTTTCGCCCCTTTGGCTCCTTCTCCGACCCATACCACGGGTTCGGAGCTGTCGGCGCCGGGCAGAGTTGGATCCGGGGGTGGGTCGGATCCGATAGGTCGGCGCACCTCGGATCCGTCCCATCCCTTGAGTGCTTCGGGTACTTTGGACCCGACCTCTCGGAGCCGAGGACCGAGCCTCGGATCCGAGGGAGCTGGTGTGTCTTTGGCTCTGTCCAGGTCGGAGCACACGGTCTCGGATCCGGCGGTTTCGCTCCGGCCCGATCCGCGGCCGGATCCGAGTGGGGTCGGCTCGGGGTTTAGAGAAGCTGGCTCCCCTCGGCCTTCGACGTAGTGGAAAGGGCACTGTTGAGGACATCCGGACCCCCGGTCCCTGCCACGGCTCCATCCCGCACTCCCTTGCAGTTGGGCCAGGCTCCCACCAGCCGGTCCCAGGGACAGCCCGCCTCGATGTCCCAAGTAGTTCCCTTGGAACATCCAGCTGCGGAAGAGTACTCCTCGGACAGCCCCCCCGATGAAGTACCTCGGAAGCGTAAGTGCAAAAGGAGGCACATGGACTCCCCCGAGTCCGCTACCGAAGACACGGACTTGGATGAAGGGGAAGGCTCCCCAAGATCACCCCCTGAAGACGTCTCATTTGGAGACATTATGGAAATGTTAAGGATCAGGGGGGGGTGGTCTGCCCCCAAGGCTTCCTCAGACGAGTCTGTGTTCTTGGAGGCATTCGAGGCGGGCCCATCTACCTCTTGGGTGTCCCTCCTGCCGACCCTCTGGTGGACCTTATATCCATCAGAGCGTGGAAGGATCCGGACACCGTTGAGCCTGTACCCAAGCGTCCTGACCGCATCCTTTCCCCGCCGGCGGACCGCACTCACTGGAGCAAGGGCCCTCCAGTAGATGCCATGATGATGGCTGCAGCCACTAAGAGGGAATTGGCCCAGGAGAGTCCCTCTGTGCATCCTCCGGGCAAGGAGTCCCGCTCGATGGATCGCATTGGGAAGCGAGTTTTCAGTTCAGCAACCTTCTCTTTGAGAGCTGAACTACATGGCACATGTCATCAGGATGCAGCGGGATCTGATTAAAGAATACGCTGCATCTCCCCCAGAGTCCATGTCGGGTGAGGATAAGCAGGTATACTCCACCCGAATGGCCACTCTTAGAGCGGTATCTAACACATCTATGCGGCTACTTTCTCATGCTACCGAGGGAGCCGCTAGAGCCAGCGGAGCAGGCCTAGTCATGAGGCGACAGGCCTGGCTCCGCCACTGTGATTTCGCAGAGCCCTTCAAGGCGACTTTCGCGAATGCCCCTTTGATGGTTCTGCCTTGTTTGGCAAGACTGTTCGCGAAACACTGGTCCAGAGCGAAAAGGACGGAAGACGCTGTCTGCCGTCAGTCCGCTTCTCAGCTCCCCAGAGGTCCTTCTCGAAGAACCAAAAGGGACAGAAGAAGATGTGGTTCCGGAAATCGCAGCAGTCCCAATCTGCTCCGGATAACCAGTCCTCCCGTGGCAGAGGAGGACAGGGAGGTCGCCGTCCTAGAGGCAGGGGGGCTCCTAGAAACTTTGGGTCCAGAGAACCTTTCTCCGAGAGACCCACGCAGCAGCCCTGAAGGGTTGCCCGACTGTCCGTCTCTGGAGGCAGTCGGGGGGCGTTTCTCGAGGCACCTAACTTCTTGGGAGTCCATCACATCAGACCGTTGGGTGCTTCGCGTGATATCCAGAGGTTATTCAATTCCCTTGTACAAGGTTCCCAGATCTCGCAACCTCCCAGATGTTCCACCCGACCAAAGGGAGGCAGCAGCTATCGAAATCGAACAGCTGCTACAAAAAAGAGCTATCCAGTCCCCCCCCCCAGATCAAACCGGGTCAGGGTTTTACTCCAGGTTCTTTTTGGTGCCAAAGAAAACGGGGGACTTAAGACCCATCTTAGATCTTTCCCAGTTGAACCTGTCAGTAACCAAGCAAAAGTTCCGGATGGTCACCCTTCAATCTATACTCCCCCTCTTGAGGGAGAAGGACTGGATGTGCTCCATCGACCTCAAGGACACGTACTACCATATTCGCATGGACAGACGGTCCAGGAGGTTTCTTCGCTTCCGGCTGGGAGCCAGTCATTATCAGTTCAGGGTCCTCCCCTTTGGTCTCACCTCAGCCCCCAGGGTGTTCACCAAGGTTCTAGCGGTGGTAGCGGCCCACCTGAGGCTCCAGGGATTACAGGTTTTCCCGTACCTGGACGACTGCCTCCTGACGGCATCATCAAGGCATCTTCTGTGCTCAGCCAGGGACTACTTTCTTCAACTAGCCCCAAGGCTGGGCATCACTGTCAACTGGGAGAAATCTTTACTACACCCCACACAAGCTATAGATTTCATAGGAGGAAGGCTAAACACCAGGTCAATGCGAGCCTTTCTCACTCCAGACAGAATTGCCAACCTGAAGTGTCATGTAGCAGCGGTCCTGCAACCATCTCCAACTGCAGCTTCGGTCCTGAGGGCCCTAGGTTCAATGGCGGCAGCTATCCCGCTTCTCATTCATGCTCGCTTACGCATGCGGGTTCTTCAATGGACCCTTCAGGTTCAGTGGTCCCCTCTTTGTTCCTCTCTCAACACTCCGATAGCGGTCAGCAAAGCGTGCAGGGATTCCCTTCTTTGGTGGCTTCTTTCTCCAGAGCCCCTGACAGGGAGACCTTTTTGTGCTGCATTTCCCCGAGCCACAGTGACCACGGACGCTTCTTGCCTCGGGTGGGGGGGGCATTCTGCGGGAAAGATTGTCCAAGGCACGTGGAACCCCACAGAGACGTCGTTGCATATAAATGTCCTGGAAATGAGGGCGGTGCTCCTAGCGTTGCAAGCACTTCACCACGTTCTTCCTTCAGGGACTATTGCGATTCAGACAGACAACATGTCGGTAGTCTGGTACATCAACAAACAGGGAGGAACCAGGTCTTACCCCCTTTGTCGAGAGGCCATGAGAGTCTGGGAATGGGCAATTTCCACCAAACGCTTTCTGGTAGCAACGCACATTCCGGGAAAATCCAACATCCTTGCGGACAAACTCAGTCGCACCATTCTTTCTCCTCACGAGTGGTCTCTCAGTCCTCAGGTAGCGAAGAAGATTTTTGCCGTTTGGGGGCAACCCTGTTGCGATCTTTTTGCCTCTCCCTCAAACGCCAAATGCGACAATTTCTTCGCTCTGCTTCCCCCACCAGGGGAATTCCCGAGAGATGCTCTGGTGCATGCTTGGCCTCCCGGTCTCCTTTATGCCTACCCTCCACTACCTCTGATGCAGAGGCTTCTGCAGAAAGCCAACAGTTTGGGGAGCAGAATGATTCTCATTGCCCGTTCTGGCCTCGTCAACCCTGGTTCCCCTTTGTATGGTCTCACAAAATCAATCCACCCTGGATTCTGGATCCGATTCCGGATCTCATCTCCCACCCTCTGGGAATTGCGGTTCCCAATCTGCACCCTGAAATTGACAGCTTGGCTGCTCCAGTTCCATCCTTGATTAGGACTCCGGTATCTCATCACCGGTCAAGGCCATCTTAGTGGCAGCTCATAAACCTTCCACCAGGCAGGTTTATCGGAGTAAATGGAAGAGATTCTCTATTTGGGCGGTACAGAGAACTTTGGATCCTTTCTCAGCACCTATGTCAGCAGTGCTGGATTCTTCTAACCGCCCTCTTTCATCAAGGGGCCAGTTCTTCCACGATTAAGGCAGAATTGCCAGCCATCTCAAGACTACCACATTGGTCATGAGACAGCTCCCCTCATGGCGAAATTATGCAAAACCTTTCTCAAAGGGATTTTTTTGTTGAGGCCTCCAGTCAAGGAGGTTGTACCACCTTGGGACTTATCGTTAGTTCTGCAAGCCCTTACTGCTCCTCCCTTCGAGCCTGCAGCTTCTACAGATCTAAAGTACCTTTCATGGAAGACTGCCTTCTTGGTAGCTATCACTTCTGCCAGAAGAGTGTCTGAGCTTCAGGCTCTATGCGTCAAGCCGCCTTACCTTTCTTTCTTTCCTGATAGGGTGTGCCTCAGGACCAATCCATCTTTTCTTCCGAAGGTCTCTTCTGAATCTAATATTAACCAATCAATCAATTTACCTGTGTTTTTTCCCAAGTACTCAAACAAAAAAGAATACAAATTGCATTCCTTGGATGTTCATAGACAATTACGTTTTTATGTTCACAGAACAGCTGGTCACAGGAAATCAGATCAGCTGTTCGTCTCCTTTGCTAAATTTGCTTTGGGTAAAGCAGTGTCTAAAGTCACACTATCTAGGCGGATAGCTAATTGTATTCTGCAGGCTTATGACACTTCAGGTAGACCTGCTCCTCAGAGGGTTACGGCTCATTCTACTAGGGCAGCCTCCACGTCAGCCACCTTTAAGTCACGTGTTTCATTGGATGATATCTGCGCGGCAGCTACTTGGGCCTCGCCTCATACTTTTATTTCTCATTACAAGGTGGATGTTGTTTCCAGAGGAAGAGCATCCTTTGGCTCAGCGGTGCTCCGAAACATCCTTCCATGACGGCTGCCCAAGATTCAGGTAGCTGGGGATGTCCCACAGGTTGCAGACAAATGAAGTCTGCCTACTTCAGATTTAGAAGTTATGTACTCACCATAACGTTCCATCTGAGTAGGTGACTTCATTTGGATGCAACCATCCCCCCCTCCATCCCCCTGACCTTTATAGAGCGAGTATTTATGCTGTTTTTTCATGTACTGTAGTTAGTATTTTTTTGAGGCAAACTCAATCTGAGGTCAGTCAGGGCTTGGCAAGGGGTTATGGGTAAGAGGGAGGAGCTAGGAGCTCGGAGCCTAAGCTTTTGAAATGCCGGCTCGGATCCGAGGTCGGATCCGATACCCACAGGTTGCATCCAAATGAAGTCACCTACTCAGATGGAACGTTATGGTGAGTACATAACTTCTAATTACTCTCATTCCCTGCCTGCAACAGGAGTTTCAATGGTGGGCAAAGGCCTGTCACCAGAACAAGGGACAGCCATTCACTCTACCCCCAGCCACACAGACATTAACAATGGATGCATCGGATTATGCATGGGGAGCCCACATGGCAGGAAAATGTATTCGAGGCACATGGTCTGCAAACCAAATGCATCTACATACCAATCAAAAAGAGATGCTAGCTGTTCAAAATGCCCTGACAGCCTTCAAGGGCTTACTTCATCCGGGACAACTACTGATAAAGACAGACAACACCATGGTCATGTGGTATATAAACAAGCAAGGAGGCACTCATTCTTACCCCCTTTGCAGACTAGCCATGACTTTGTAGGACACAGCATTGACTTACCAAGTACATCTGCAGGCACAATTCCTGCCAGGAAAGATAAATACTCTGGCAGACGAACTAAGCAGTAATCTCATGGATCCCCATGAGTGGAAATTGGATCCACAAGTCTTCAGCATGGTAACAAGGAAATGGGGTGCCCAGACATAGATCTATTTGCCTCACCACACAGCTGCCAACTAGAGAGATTCTGCACAAGGACTTATCACAGACTAGTATGGAAAGTGGATGCCCTATCTTTCAGCTGGAAAAACTTAACAGTATATGCCTTTCCACCTCTGCCTCTCCTCCCCAAGGTACTCCTAAAGGTCAAACAGGAGAGGCCAAAAATAATACTGATTGCCTCAGACTGGCCACGCCAGTACTGGTATCCAATCCTAAGGAATTTGTCTCAATGCCCAGCCTGGACCTTACCTCAAGTGCCTCATCTACTGTCCCAGCAGAACAAACAAATCCTGCACAGCCAACTGAAGACCTTAAATCTGGCAGCATGGCGGAATATGTAGTCATACAAAACACACCTCTCACTAAAGCGGTGATGGACGTCATTTTGGAGGCCAGGAGGCCTAGTACTAGAAAATCCTATGCTGAAAAATGGAAGAGATTCTGTGCTTGGAACTAGGCACAAGGAATTGACACAGCTGTACCAAATATTACTCAGATTTTGCAATACTTGACTGAGATGCTGGACAAAGGCCTATCCTTTTCATCTATAGAAATTCATGCCTCTGCCATTTCAGCTCATTACAATACAGAGCCACCAATCTTTTCTCATCCTTTATTAAGGCAGTACCTCTGAGGGGCCAACAATTTAAGGCCTGCAAGGAGATCACCAATACCTGCATGGGACCTCAATTATGCCTTGGAAAAACTCACCCTGCCTCCTTTTGAGCCAGCTGCTACAGCTGATATAAAGTTTTTATCTTGGAAAACAGCTAGCTCCTAGCAATAACTTCTGCAAGACGAGTCTCGGAGCTACAGGCACTCATGGATGTGGAACCTTTTATCATTTTTTTATCCAGACAGGGTTTCTCTGGGGACAAACCCAACATTTATGCCTAAGATAGTGTCCACTGTGGCCCTTCACCAAACTATTCATCTGCCTACCTTTTATCCAAACCCACAGAATAAGGGGGAGATAATTCTGCATTCTTTGGACATACACAGGCAGCTATGCTTCTATTTGAACAGAACCAAAGCTTTCAGAAAGACAGAGCAATTACTAGTGGCATATGCTGCAGGATCACAAGGAAAGGCTATCTCAAAGCAGACTATTTCAAAGTGGATAGGCCACTGCATTCGTTTCTGCTGTTCACAACATGGCAAGCCAGTACCTAAGGGCATTAGGCCACATTTAACCAGAGCAGCAGCCACTTCAGCAGCCTTCCTCAGGGGAGTACCAACCAAAGACATTTTAGAGGCTGCTACTTGGAGTTCAGTGCACACCTTCACAAAGCACTATCACTTACCACTCTACTCTAAATCCAGGGCAGGCTTTGCCACTGCAGTTCTGCAGGGCCTAATAGCCGCTCCTAATGCTATTTAGCTCCAACCTCCCAACCTTAACTTTGGGATTCAACCCAATTGTAATGACTGCAACAGTGAAACATGATGAACATAGTACAGTTGTGTACACTTACCATAAATGTAGATGTTCGAGTGTATTCACTGTTGCAGTCCAGGTTACCCACCCGCCATCCCCCATTTCTTTGCTGGAATTTATCTGTACTTCTCTATTCTATACAACCTATGTGGTGTATTTGCTTGTAGATGAAGGCAAAATATATACTTTAGTCAAAAAACAAGCCCAGCGGAGTGAATGCTCAGCGGTATAATAGAGATTCAAAAGTAATGAAAATTAAGTCAGTTACCGCTGAGCAAAACAATGAAGGGTTCCAATGAATCCAGTCTCAAAAAACGTTCCAAGATATTCCAAGCCCAATAACTGATAACTAGTAATCCAAAAATAGGCAGAACGTAGTAAAAAACAGGTTTAATTGGTATAAACAGGTTCAAAAAGCGTCGACTGTATCATGTGAATGATGGTATCTACTCTACTATTGGTAATGGATTCATAAAATCTGTCATCAGCCAACATTTGTAACATATCATGATTGTACCTGTCAGTATCAAAAACAACCACTCCACCACCTTTGTCAGCAGGTCGAATGACAATGCTGCAATTGTTGCGAAGAGAGTGTAGAGCTTCTCACTGTCGGAAGTTAAGATTATACTTCCTCTTCCTACCTGTATTATCTATCCTGTCCATCCTGTAAATGTCATCTTCCACCAGCTTGCTGTAAGCAGCAACTAGTGGATGTATGGGAGGAATGAATGTGCTAGGTTTCTTGAAAGCAGTATTATTCAATGATGTACCTGCATCTCTAAAGAAAATCTTTAATGATAAATTCCTAATGAAAAGTTTAAAGTCCCTTAAGGTCTCTTCATATTTACTATCCATAGTGGGAATGAAAGTGAGACCCTTAAAAAGGACTTGTGTTTCATAACAACTTAAATCATGGCTCGATAAGTTGAATACTATGCCTACTGTTTCCCCTCCCACATTTTCTTGATGGTCCGGTTCGAAAGTTTGTCCGGAGATAATTTCCTTTTGTAACGCCCCTTGTTGTTCGGGTAAACCCTCTCCTCGCTGGTGAACGCTCTGATAGGAAAAGGATGTCTTTTGCCTATTGGTTGTGAAGAAGTCAGTGTCGGCAAATTTGAATCATATTCAGAGTTAAGATCGTCACTAGTTCTGCTCATCGCAGAGGTAGTTGTCTTCCTTCTGACGACTGGTTCTGGACAGGAAGCCTGCTTCTTATCATTGGTGTCTGTGTGTACACTCGTGTCAAGCCTACCTATACTCAAAGTATCTACAGAATCTCTGACTGAACTCAAACTGGTAGATTCGGCAATATCTATAGCATCAGCAGAAACTGTGACAACATTCTCTGAGCACATGACAAAATTATCATCTGCATCATTCATAGATGCAGTATCAGTATTTAAAACATTATCATTCTCTTTAACCATATTAATGTGCACATTTTTAGCTGATACATTGTTAATGTTATTCGTACTGACATTATTATCATTCACACTATTCCTAGGCCAGGTGAAGATATGGCCCATTCGGAAATCTGTGCTGTCCCTTTGAAGCTTCGCTCTTTTCTGATTGAAAAGGCGTCGCTCGTACAAAGTAACATTATCCAACATTAAGTTCAAAGCATAATCCGCCACAGAGGCAGGAAATCCAGTTAAGATACTATTTTGTGCTTTCCTAATGTCCTCTCTGAGTTTCTCCTCCAATGGAAGAAAAAAAGTGTTCATCAGCTTCATATAATTGAGGCTTACCTCAATATTGAGTTGTTGCCAGTCAAACAATAGCTCCGGATATAGGGTGCCCGTCGTCGGCATCTTCAGTACTCTGAGTCCTCTCGGTACTAGTCGGCGCTGTATGCAGACCTCAAAGTGCTGTCGTTGAGTCTGCATGCGCTTTAACTTGAACATGTCCTGTTCAAGTTTCTCGACAGCCAAGTTAAGTCCATCTCGGTCATAATCCACCGAGTCATTAACTTGGCTTACAGCAAGCTGGTGGAAGATGACATTTACAGGATGGACAGGATAGATAATACAGGTAGGAAGAGGAAGTATAATCTTAACTTCCGACAGCGAGAAGCTCTACACTCTCTTCGCAACAATTGCAGCATTGTCATTCGACCTGCTGACAAAGGTGGTGGAGTGGTTGTTTTTGATACTGACAGGTACAATCATGATATGTTACAAATGTTGGCTGATGACAGATTTTATGAATCCATTACCAATAGTAGAGTAGATACCATCATTCACATGATACAGTCGACGCTTTTTGAACCTGTTTATACCAATTAAACCTGTTTTTTACTACGTTCTGCCTATTTTTGGATTACTAGTTATCATCAGTTATTGGGCTTGGAATATCTTGGAACGTTTTTTGAGACTGGATTCATTGGAACCCTTCATTGTTTTGCTCAGCGGTAACTGACTTCATTTTCAAAATATATACTTTGGTGCATGCATGTTTTATTGGCAAATTTTTAGCCTACCCTTTTGGGGGCAACTGACATCTAGGGCAAGAAAAACTGAAGAAAATGACATTGGCTGCATCTTTTATACCCCTGGCGCACTGACTTCAGGGAAGAGGCGACAGCAACCGACGCCAGACCTAGACTTTGGAATTCAGGCCAACTGAGGGTAGCCTGCCAGCAGGATAACCCAATTGTAATGACTGCAACAGTGAATACACTCGAACATCTACATTTATGGTAAGTGTACACAACTGTACTTTTTGAGTGTTGGATTTTTTTTGTTGCAGACAGAATTCCCATTTTGTTTTACTTTTAACGTGTGCTGGTTCCTTTCTTTTTGTTTAAAATATTGGTTCCTTTTTCCAAGGTTTGAACAGCAGTCTTGGCCAATAAAATCAAAGACTTTGGAAAGAAGTATTCAGGATAGTGCTATTATTACAACAGACAAATCTAATCCATCCTTTTTCAGGAGGAGGATCCAACCAAAAGCTTCATATTTTGGAGGCATGAGAATATCTAGCTACAGAAATAAAATAACTGACTAAATTGGCATTTAAAGGGCACTCATTCTGTCACAAACACAAGAAACTACCTCAGTTCAGATGACCTTCTGATACAGCTACTTTGAGGTTTGAATTGGTGGTGAATCAATTGACCTCTTTAGCTGAGCAGGTTGCATGCTGTCTTCTCCTTGCTGCCATAGGGGTCTTATGTCTTTTCAGGAGTCTTGGTTGAACAGTTAAACCAGTAGCTTATTTAGTGTCTTGCTTTCGTATCTCCATCCTTTTTCCACATTATTGATGGACCTTTCCGTGTTTGGTCTAGTTTCCAGAACAGATAGTTTTTGTTATCTCTTTAACAGTTACCATTGGTATTCTTTCTCCTTTTGCTGGTTCCCAGTACTTTACATACTTTATTTCTTAATGTATTATGGAGACACAGAGACACTGGAATACAGTTGTGTTGTTATACCCTTTATTGGACCAATATATGCTCTGCAGTTACTCTGAGTAAAATCTATGTTGGTTCAGTGAAAGATATTACATCATGTCTGTGTTCCAGTATCTGTGTTTCCCATTAGAGGACCAGTATGGCATTTCTGAAATTTTTTCTACTTTTATTTATTACAAGTGAGTTTTTCCTTTTTTTTTTCTATGATTAGCTGTAATACACTTGGCGCTTGTTTCCTTAAGATACCACTGTTTCCATTTTGTGCAATAGTACCTTTAGTGCTGCTTATTTTTGCTTTTATTTTTTTATTGTTAATGGTGGTGAAACAGCAGTTTAGTTTTAGTTTCCTCATTCCACTACCCCTGCTTACAGACTGTTCTATTTTTTTCTACTTTCCATCTTACTGGAAAGAAAACTGATGTGAAGATGAATACTGTTTATAATTTCAGAAGAAGTTTTCTTGAGCATAGCCATTGAGCATCTGTCATTCTAAATGTTTGCAATCCTATGGTATGGCTTTGAAGGCCCTCTGTGATGGATAACTTATAAGGTTGCCACCCATCCCATTGTCAGCGGGACACTCACGGGTTGAGCTGCCTCATCCCGGTGGCCGCTGTGCAAAGTAGTGGAACTTGAAAAGTCCCACTTTTCAGTCGCACTGAATTGCCGTGGAAAAGCCACAATTACTTCTGGCTTTTCCATGGCAATTCAGTGATGTCATTAACCCAGACCTGCAGGCAAAGCTGCTGCCTGTTAGGTCCGGGTGCTTTAATTCATGTAGCAATTGGCTGCAAGTTATGAAAGGGGTGGGGATTGGGGCAGGAAGAGCCCTGCAAAGATCGCGGCTGTAGGAGCGCTTTGTTTTACGTGCTTCTACAACCGCTAAAACAATGACTGAGATTTTTTTTTCTAATGAGCCAGCAATCCATCCAGCCAGCCATCCATCCAGCCATTCATTCATTCATTCAGCCAGCCAGCCATCCATCCAGCCAGCCAGCCATCCATCCATCCATCCATCCATCCATCCATCCAGCCAGCCATTCATCCATCCAGCCAGCCAATCATCCATCCAACCAACCAGCCATCCATCCATTCATCCAACCAGCCAGCCAGCCATCCATTCATCCAACCAGCCAGCCGTTCATTCATTCATTCATCCAGCCATCCATCCATTCATGCAGCCAGCCACCTATTCATTCAGCCAGCCAGCCATCCATCCATTCATCCATCCATCCATTCATACAGCCAGCCATCCATTCATGCAGCCATCCATCCATGCAGCCATCCATCCAGTCATTCATCCTTCCAGCTGCTACTCCCACCAACCAGCTAGCCAGTCCAGCAGCCAGCCACTCCAGCATCCAGCTAGCTAGCCACTCCACCAGCCGTCCGTCGTAACCATAACAGCATGTCCTTCACCACTCCTGTGGTGACGTCATGGTAAAGGGTGTGGTCAGTCATATTGGCCACACCCTCATGTCCCACTTTGGCCCACTTAAAAGGTGGCAACCGTAATAATTTAGGATTTCCTTTCCTGATATCCCATTTTAACAGTTTCTGAGATTTATTCTGTTCCTGAGCTCAGAAATGCGAACATCTTTGTTTGGTATATACCATAATGTTATGCACAAACTTAGAAGGGCAGGTTCCAACCTTGTGCTTCCCAGTTCCTTTCTGATAGTTGTAGAACTCAAATATTAGTATTAATATATGTTGTTATAACGTTTCTATGTTCTGTGCCTAATGTTGACACACTTTCAAAGTTTGCCTTTTTTCAGCAGATCACAAGCTGGAACTTGTATGGGTATGTGTACTGTTTAAGATGTGCGTGACATGACGCAGTTCTTAAAATACCAACTGCACAGTTCCACTGCATGTAGGAGATGATGAGAGACCTATATCACCTCAAAGAACCTACTAATTGTGGATTGTTACCATCTCAGAGGCCATCAGGAAGGTCCCTTTTTACCCTTTTGACAGACAAATGGAAGAATTTAAAGATCCAGAGACTGGGTACTGACCACATTCTTAACACACATAGTTCACTCAAGGAGCAATCTCACAGTTATCCTGAGTCATGAGCTGTCAGCTGGGATGATCAAACACACAGAGTGCTGGCTGACATTGAGAAATCCATAAAACATTCAGCTTTGTTAGCCACTTTTTTGGTGGGGGTGGGTGCTGCAGGATACCAGCACTAACCTTCCCACATTAGCAAGTTCTAAGAAGCACTGCTGCTAACATCACATGGAGTGATATCTGTAGAGTCCCCCAGCAAAAGCTCAATGGTCAAACTGGGAATCAGAGAATTTATTCCTAAATGCTTCTTCATGTCAAGATAGACTCTCATACTCGGGTTGACAAAAGTTCTGTCTGTTCTCTTGCTACACCTGGGCATTAGCCAGCATCTTACGGAACATGTGTGTGTGTGTGTCTGTCTGTCTGTCTGTCATGGGCTGATGCCAGCACTAAGCTCTCATGCAAGTTCCTCAGAAGCAAGGACTGTGCTCAGAGTACTCTGATCCCAGCACTAGAGCTCTACTACCTTACCACCCTGTGATCATGGGTCTATGTCATAAAGTCTAAAAGTCAAAAGAATGAAAAACAAAACATCAAAAATGGGAAGTTTGCCCATTCTCCATTGTTATGCAGTCTCAGAGTTGATACATATATAATTAGCAGGGGTGTGGGGAGCACAGGGGAGCTTGCCCCCCCCCCACATTAAAAATGCGTTTGATATTTTGAGTTTTAGATATTTTGCTTTTCAGTCTTATGACATAGACCCTTGATCACCTAGCAATCCCTCATCTCCTGCTTTTGACAAACTAACACCACCTTCTGCTGGATATAGCAGAAGAAAAGTGACTAAATCACCCCGATATCCTCCTAGGAAAAAATGTCAAAGGATCCCACATCTTTGTTTCTGAGACATCGCTTCTGATAAGCCCTCCTTTTGGAGTGCCACTCAGGCTTGTGAAGTCTGGAAGTGGGCTGCCTGGTTCTCCCTTGTCCTTTTTTTTCAAAAGTTGTTAAGTCATTATCTGGAGGTAAAACCCTTATGAACTATAGGCACTCCTCATAGAATCTCTCCTTAGCTTTAAGTTTTTTAAAAATTGACAGTATCTGAATTCAGCAGCAAACATACGACAGAGGCAACCACGTAGAATACTGTCAGCCAGTCTTCTTCAAAGTATCAATCCTTTATTGGTGTACACTGGTAAGTGCTTTCACATAATGCTTCATCAGACCAAAAAAACACCTGTACCTCATATCCTGGTCTTATATAGTCTTACAAATCATGTGACTCGAACAATTAATACAATAATAAAGGTTAAAACAATTGTAAAAAGCACAAGCAATAACTTAATTAAACATACATCAACACTAAAAATATATAAAAGATACATATATCTAAGCTTATACAGCTGGCATAAATAATTAACATATATTAAAAAATATATTAGAAAACATCGAAGCAAAAAGCTTCCACTATATTGCACAATGTTAAAAGCATCCTAAATGAATCAGGGGCAATATCATCCTATAACTAACTTTCTTGAACAGAGAACTAGTTATGTCTCCTTGATAATTATATAAAGAAAATACATGTAACTGAGCTTATACGAAGCATAAGCAACTGGGATCCTATAACTAACTTATCTGAACTAAGAGCCAGTTATGTCTCCTTACTAATTATATAGAAAAAATACATATAACTAAGCTTTTTAATTATTTAGAAAAAATACATATAACTAAGCTTTTACAAAGCATAAGCGGCTAGAATATGGGGCTGACATAAACTAAAAAAGCAATGAAGCAAAAAGCTTCCACTATTTTTCAAAAATAATGATAATGATAATATCAATGGTAGAAGGCCCTTAATAGATCAGGAGTACTAATGTCACCCTACAGCCAGCTTTCTGGACCTGAGAACTGGTTTGAGGGACGCCCTCTCATTAAGGCCCATGCCTCCTATCCACCATCAATCTCATAATCCAACTCATCTTCTTCTTTTCAGTACCATTACTTATATTTCCTTCCTAATAATAGCTCTGACAAAGTCAATGACCATAAAATGTAAAACATGCTCTTGACCCATGGCTTTAACATGTTTCACCAAGGCATTATTAGCATGTCCTATCCTAATGGCATACAGATGTTCCCTTATTCTATTACAAAAAGCCCTGTTGGTCTTACCAACATAGAACGAGGAACATGTTCGACAAACTGCCAACTATACCACATTTTGGGAGCCACAGTCTGCAGCTACCCTAAATTTATATTCTTTTCCTGAGTCCGGATGAACAAACCGATTATTGACCTCAATGAAGCCACAGAAATTGCAGTGCCCACATGGTCTAGTTCTACAGTAATCATTCATTCATTTCATGTTCATGTACAGAATGGCCAATAATTCTTCTCAAATTCGGTTTATTCCTAAACCTAAACATTGGTCTATCTCCAACTATACTTTTGATATCATTATCAGTGGTAAGAATCCTCCAATGTTTACTGAGAATGTCAAAAATAACTTCATTGTCAGTGGTATAAAGCATTGGAATTCTAACACCAAATGGTATACTTCTTGCTTCACTCATAGGTACCGAATAGTTAGAGAAATAGGGTGCAGCCCTCCCTTCTCTAATCAAATCCATATCTAAAAGGCCTTTCTCTATCTCTCCATAGTTGTATCCTCGTTCAAGTAATCTATCTATAAACTCAAGTAACTCATGTTGGTATCCTGAGTCTGTTGCATTAAGACAAGAGATCCTCATCCCTTGCCCCCTGATGATGTTTCTAAATATATAATATGGATGCATGCTGTGTCTGTGTAACAGGGTATTTCTATGACATGGTTTTCTATATACTGCCATGTTGACATGGCAGTCCATCACCTTCTCTACATAGACATCTAGAAACTCTATTCTAATAGGGGAGAAATTCATGGTAAACCTAAGATAATTAGTCATGTGGTTCATCTCGAGTACAAAAGACTCTAAGGCCTCAGGTTTACTATTCCAAATAAAAAAAAAAGTAAAAAAAACTACGATAGAATAACACGTTCTTCCTATAACTGTCATTCACAAACAATACTTCTTCTTCTTCCCACCATGCCAAAACCGTGTTGGTGTAGCTATTGGCACATGAAGTGCCCATAGCTACGCCATCTTGCTGTAGGTAGAAATTCTGTTCAAAAACAAAGATATTATTCTCAAGTATTACTTTCAAAAACAGGCATACCAGATCCACCTGCTTAGCATCATAGTTACTATGCTTAGTTAAATACTGCTTAACTGATTCTATACCCAAATCATTGGGAATAACCGTGAACAATGACTGCATATCAAGTGTCACGAAAAGTATATCTGGATTTAACTGAGAAGCACTAGTGTAACTATATAAATCCAAGAAAAATTGTTTAGTGTGCTTAAGGATTATTGTATTTTTATCCAACACAGGTCGAAGCAACTTCTCAACATATAAGGAGTAGGGCTCAGTACACCACCCCCTCCCAGACACTATAGGCCTCATTGGGGGGGGGGGTACTCCATCTTTGTGTATCTTGGGTAGGCCCTGTATTGCTGGAATCATGGGGTATTCTACCTCCAGGAACCTACCCAAGTCAGGAGAGATGGTAAAACTCTTAACTAGGTCATCAACCATCGTAGAAAGACTGTACTTAATGGCATCAACATCTTCTTTAGTAATCTTTGAATAATATTTATCTTCATTCAACATTGAAAACATAGCCTCTTGATACCTCTCTTTATCCATAATCACAACAGGCCCGCCTTTATCGGCAGGTCTGATGACTATGGTGTGGTCATCTCGTAACCTGTTTAGGGCCTTCCTTTCACTGAACTTGAGGTTGCTCCTACCATTCCTAGCCCTACTCTTAAGTACATTATCCTTGTATGCAGCATGTATGTCATCCTCAACCAATGTGTAAAAAGCTTCCACCAAAGGATGATTATTAGGTGTATATAAACTGGGTTTCTTAAAGCCCCTATAATCTACAGTGCTGTTATTACCAAACTCATAATTCAGCATGACATTTCTTATGAACAATTTTACATCAGTTAACACTTCAGTCAAATTATTACAACTAGTCAGGATAAAATTCACTCCCTTATTCAAAACATTGAGTTCATCAGAGTCCAAAGTTCTTTCTGAGATGTTCCATACTAAACATTCCCTGCTCGATTCCACAGTTTTTGATGGTTTGATTCGATTGTCTCTCTACTGAGTGTTTTCATTTCTGCCTGCCTCGGCTGGCAGAACGACCTCTCCGTACCCCCTTCTCCATGTTACATATACGCTAGAATTTAAATAAAAGCTCTGTTATATTTATTATTGCTTATAGTTAATAGTTTTGTTATATGGATTTATTATTTTCAGAATGCCTACCTGGGTAAATGGATTTTTGGGTTAAACCTGTATTTCAGGTTTGTTTGGAATGTAATAAAAGATATACAGTACTAGAAAGCCTGCATATGCCCGATTCCAAATTTGTGCCCTTCAGTAAATGCTGTCCCATCATGTCTTGCACATGCACATCTGTTTAGTATAGCTCTAAGTTATGTCACTGTCAAGATGCAGGTCTTTGGGCTGTTCTGTATACTCTCACAGTCTGAAATTTCACTCAGAGGTACCTTGAAAGCTAAATCTCAAATGAGACTTTTAAGGTAATTGTATCCAGTATTCTGAGTTCAGAATGTTTTCTCAGAGTTAAAATATATACGTTCGAGAAGTGCAAAAGCATGTTGTAAAAGCATGACCTCAAAAGTTGTGTTGCGCTTTACCTTTAATGTTTACTTTAACTACAATGGTTGTATTTGGACTTGCAGCTATATCTGTAGCATCTCTGCATGTAATGGGTTTGTGGAAAATAGAACTGTCTCCACACCACCTGATCAAGCATCTCCTTGGGGTTGTCTGTATTTTTGCCTAACTTTGAAGAACCTTTCTCCTACTTAGGACCTAACTTCATGAGTGACAGATTTGCTAGTCCTGTTGTCTTACTGTTTTTGGTGGCTCTTGAGATTTATTTCTTGTAAGACATTGTTTTGGATGACCGTCATCTCTGTCATTAGGATTTTTGACTATTGGTCCGTATTTATACAAAGTCCTGTGTATTCTTTCAGAAGGATTGAAGTTCTGTTGCAGTTATTTATGTTCTCCTCTCTCACAAGTGGTTTCCGAACTCTCATATCACTCAGTTTATACCCATATTTTCTTTATTGGGGCAAATCCAAGTTGGAAGAGTGTCATGTCCTTTGTACTTTAGACATGCACTGCCAGCCTGGATTTTATGTAAACAGGATGCACAAATTTAGAAACTAGATTAGTTCTTGTCTCATTAACTGTGGGTGACTAAAGTTTGCAGTGGATAAACAAACCTTGTCCAATAGGAATATTAACTATCTTATCCTTTGCTATCAGGTAGCTAACAACCCAGTGGAAAATGCTGCTATCAGAGTTCAGTCACTGGGGGATGTGCTTGTTTCAGAAAACTCTTTCATGCAGACATTCTTGCTGTGGCCACATGATCATTGTTTCTTACTTTAACCAAGTACTGTTTCTTCATCTATGAATCCAGAAACTGAGACTATTTTTGTGTGTCATTGCTCAGGACTCCGCATTCTAAGCTGTTACTACTCTGGCCTCTCAAGGAGATTTAATTTACAATACTTTGAATTCATTCAGGTACAGTTTACGACTATGATTCATCAGGCTGATTTTCATTGATATCTGGATTTGTGAGCCCTACCAAGTAAAAGCTAACACACTGAAACTTGGGAGCAGTTTTTTAACATGTGTCCTGCAGGGGAAAAGTCCAGCTCTGTACTCCTTGTAGTTGATAAGTTAGCCTTAGAGGAGTGGGACTCAACAGTCTGAGAGACAAAGAACCTGGCTTGGTGTGTGTTTTTTTTTATATAATTTATTTCAGAAGACTGACAAATCAAAAGACTGAAAATTCAAAATACTGATCATATTTTTTATACAGGAGCAAGCCCCCCTGCACCCCTCATTGTGGGGGACTGCACCCCCACACCCCCTGCTAAATATATATATACCAGCTCCAAGATCACATCACAGTGGAGAAGGGACATATTACAAGTGAAAATTCTAGCAGTTAACCACTACAGAGGACCCTCTTGTAGATCAGCTGATATGGGTATGCATATTTTTTATCTTCACTTAAACTGGAAAACTCAAAATTTCATCGCAGCAGTTCTAAGAAGTAACCTTCTTTTAATAACCAAGCATCCTTGCTCCTTTCCACATTAGACTTGAGATCATTAAACTTATATACTAAATATACTGTCATCCTATTGCAAACCAAGGAAACACCAACTAGGTAACCACAAAGAAGGCACAGATAGTGAAATATGCTCCAAAACTAAGAACTTTATTGAAGGATAAGCACTTACATTCTAAACAAAACTTCTTCAGATCTGAAGAAGTTTTGTATTTTACTTAACAAAAGTGCTTATCCTTCAATAAAGTTCTTAGTTTTGGAGCATAATTTCACCATCTGTGCCTTCTTTGTGGATACTGTCATCCTATTCTATGCACAATTAAATTGTCAAAACTGGAGTTGGCATTTGGAAATGACCTATCTTTGAACTTTTAATCAGTGACTCACCTGTTACAAAATTGCTGCATCAGTCTGCAAAATTTCCGTCTGTCTTACATCTGGAAATTCACTCATCTTCCTACTTTTGGCAAGCTAGTTTACAGATGCTTCCTTCTGCATATACTCATGCAACCCTCATTGATGTTAATACTAAACTGCTTAGGATCTGATCATGGTAATCCTGTCCATATAGTTTATTTTTGCTTACCCGTGTTCCTGCTTGCCCTTTTTATTCTACTGTTTTCAGCTCATGCAAGTGTATTTATACCATTTCCTCCACACTGACAGTGTAATCACTTTGCTTAACAACATCAAATGCATAACTGAATTTAAATATTTGAATTAATTTTGCCCATACCAATTTACCTTTGCAGTTTTGCATGGTATTGATGTATTCTATTGGTGTACTCTGTTTTGCCTTTGGCCCTACATCATTGCTGAAACAAGTCCTTTCTCTACTGCACCAACTCAAATATCAAGTAAAAAAAAAAGTTATATGTGTCTGTTCCATGTAGTGAGTGAGTGTTTGGTCTTCAGGCTTGCCATGGTTTTCACAACATTCATAACCAAATGTATGATTGTCAGATGTTGCAAGAAATATCCAGCAAAGTTCTACACGAAAATTGCAAATGTAGCTTTACCCCATGAGTGATAATGATTCCTCTTTGTTCATTAATTTGGTAGTTAATAAGAGTATAAACTTGCACAGAATGCTGAAAGGTATGACCATGTTTTCTTTATTGTATTTGTTCTACTTTTTATACCCTTATTAGTTATCCTGGTTGAGATCCTCATTTTAAACATATTCCTTTTGCTATTTGATTTATAACCAGTTTCATCTGCTGTTGAATGATTTGGGTAGGCAAGATGATCAGCAAGCAGTGAAGAGCTCATTCTCAACCTTGCACAAATAATCTGTTTAAATCTGAAGGGTGGAGTTCTTATAGTACAGTGATGTAGTCATACAAAGTCCAGAATACTCTTAACTGATCAGCTGAATAGATCAGAGAAGAACTCTCAAATGGCCCCTTGTAAAACACTAGGGCTGTGAAAACCCTTTTGATGTCTGCCTTTACAAGTCTTGTAAGAAACTTGAGGTCTGCATTTTTGCAAACCATTTGCTAGATTTCTTAATTAAAGACACTTATCAAGTCTTTCTTCAAGGTCTAAGTTCTCTAAAACACACAAAAATGCAGCTGATGCTCTAGTTACTTGCTTTGTCCTTAGTTCCCCAGCTGAAGAGTTAAACACTTTGTTGAACTAAACTGAAAGTAGAGAGTTATTGTCGAAAGATTTTACTCTTCTAACATATTCTGGAAGAATCACACCAAGTTCTTGTAAGCAAGTAAAACAGCTTTATTTTACATGCATGGAGACCTGCTACATGATAGTAATATGCCAGCAGTCTGGCTACTTGTACTTTAAGTTTTCCTTATATAGACCCTCCTGCACGTACATACACGTAGCACAGAGGACTTTCATTAAAATTGATAGTTTGATTACTTGTTTTTACCAGCCAGTACCACAGTTATTCTTGCACCATTAACTTTCTTATCAGCAGTTTAAGATTAACTCCTGCATTCCTCAGTGATCAACATTTTCCAGAACATTTCAGTTTGCACGCAGTGAACATTTTTCTGCTTAACCCTTTAAATACAGAATACAAAATATGTTGACTTCAGTATTTTTCCACATTTCCCCTGTTACAACATTTTGTATACTGTTTATTTTACACAATCCCAGATACGTTGTATACCTTCTCATAATCAGAGAAATATGCTTTTGTAGCATTGGCAGAGATAACCTTCGATATTATCATTTTGATACATGGTATGCAACAGCAGCCAAGCAGCAAAAATATGATTGCACCAACACATACAGCAATTAAAATGTTCATCAACACAGAACCCCAGTTTCCAAACAGATTTTGGAAAAAGTCAGTCAAGGGGTTTGGACCAGGTTTAGTCAGTTCAGAAACTTGTTGAATTATTTCAAGATGGCTCTGAATCGCGTGCTCGTTATCAGGAATGAACGAGCAGCACTCCTCGTGTATCAGAGCGCAAGTACCTCCTAGGGTGAAATCGAGCGCCATACGGTTCTGCAACACTACTGTTCTCATCGCCGTTAATTCGTCCGTCACCAATTCTAGCGCTGAAAATGTCGCATTACTCAGAGTCTCTAACAGTTTTGACAGTTTTCTCAGTTCCCAGATGGATTTTACTGTCCCATATGCTGGCAAAATACCAGCCCAAGCAATTACATCATCGCCTAGGTCCATATGTGAGAGTCCTTTGCTGCTGACGTGTGCCAAGTCATGGTGATAAATCCATGACGCATCAATGTTACCAACGGGATTAATAGGTTTATTAAGAGAACGTGCATTTCGTATTTTACCTTGAGGCAACGCATTTGCGTGCCTGATAGCTGGAATCAGATATCCCAAAAAACAACTTCCTGACCAGCCATATGGTAACCATTTATATGCTTTCCTACCACAAATAAAATAACAATCATTTGTTTTGATGGTAATATTGGTTGCAAATTCATAACTCCCATTTGGCTTTAGCCCTTAAATAACAGGCCATATACATACAGCATTTTTCAACAAAACTAATATCATTTACATTGATGTCTTTTTATAGCTCCAAACTTGGTCTCACACTGCCCTTCTAGGGTACAATTATGAACTATTGTCAAATTACATTGGCTCAGCCCCACCTTAACTTTCCCAATCTTTTGAAAACACACTGTTCCATTTTGGCCCCAGAAGAGGCAGCGCCACCTTGTCTCTCAGTGGTACTTCTGTGGTTTCAAACAACAAACTATTCCAAGTATCATTTATTCCCAGAGGGGCTGTCCCTAACATTAAGCCACTGTGTACAGTAGGTATTGCAGTACATACCCAACAATTTGAGACATTCATTGAGGATGCATATGCATATTTAATTGCTTGATATGTATTAAAGTTTGGATGCCAGCTGGTGTGTTTGTCTCTTTTTGAATGGCTAGCTTCATTAAAAGACAGAAATGTCCAAAACAGAAATATTACAATCACAATAGTTATAAACAATAAAACATTGCAATAGAACCATTTTCTCTTATTCTCATTATTGTCCTTCATGATTGCTGCTGTCTGTTTGTTCCTCAGGGGAACTCAAGTCTTTATTTAACTTAAAATGTTTTATGATTTTGCAGTGCGTTAGGTGGATCCATGAGGACCTTTCTTTAATCCGAACTGCTGTTGGAGTTGCGATTAGCACCTGGTAGGGGCCCTCCCATTTGGGGATGCCCAATTCTTGCTTTTATTATTTTGATCCAGACCCACTCGCCGGGTCTGATTTCCGTGATCTTGTCGCCTCTTGAACCTGAAAACAATCATTCGTTAAACAGCTGTTAGTATTGGTCAGCATTTTCCTCATGTACTCAGCTATCTCCTCACCCCTCACGTTCCGCAGGCAACAAGTTTTGCCACTGCGGACGTAATAAGGTCTCCCATACAACAACTCAAATGGGGTGACTCCTTTTGAGGTGGGAGTTGTGCGCATGGAAAGGAGGGCTAGAGGTAGACAGGTAATCCAAGACTGATGTGTCTCGCCATGAGTTTTCTCAACTTGCCTTTTAGAATGCCGTTATGGCGTTCCACCAACCCTGCTGACTGTGGGTGGTAGGCACAATGGTGTTTCAATTCAATTTGGAAAACTGTAGACAGTTTCTGTATGATCTGATTGACAAAATGCGTGCCGTTGTCAGAGTAGATGCGTGTAGGAAGTCCAAAGTGCGGACGATGTGATTGACCAAAATTTTAGCCACTGATTGAGCATCCGGATGTGTCACCGGAAAAGCCTCAACCCACTTAGTAAATGCATCTACCATTACTAACACAAACTTCTTTAGTTGTGCCGGGGTCAATTCGATGAAGTCCATACATATTGTATGAAAAGGATAGGGGTGTTGGAAATGATGCCGGAGCAACTCTGACCCTCCCGTGGTATTTAGCACATACTATGCAGGATAGACAAAAACGTTTTGCATATGCAATGAAACCCTTGGTCCAAAAGGTAAGGTGGATAATTCTAACCATAGCTGCAGGGCCCAGATGGGAAGGGCCATGCACAACTAGTGCTGCATACCTAAAAAGATTAGTAGGCAAAACATATTTATTATCCGTCCCACATAGATTCCTTTGTTCTGCCTAACACCATACCTAGTCCAGCGTTGTTTTTCCTGTACTGTGCTAAGTTCCTGCATGACTTGTAAGGTTTGCAAATCAAATTTATCTGTTGGTTGTAATTCTGTAGGTGTGGTTTCAAGTGAAAAGGTACTGGACATAGCTGCCTCTTTGGCTGCTTTGTCTGCTAGGGCATTACCAAGTGATACCGGGTCCTTAGCACGGGTATGAGCAGCGCATTTACAGATGGCCAAACCCCGTGGCCGTTGGATGGCTTGTAGTAATTCAAGGATTAGGTCTTTGTGCATAATGTCTTTCCCCGAGGTTGTAACCATCCCCCTATTTTTCCATTGCTGAGCAAACACATGCACCGTAGAGAAGGCATATTGACTATCCGTATAGATAGTGACATTCCTGTCCTCTGAAAGGAGACATGCCCTTGTCACAGCAATCAGTTCCGCTGCTTGAGCGGATAAGTTCCCGGGAGTGGTCTTGCCTCTATTATCTGAGTTGCAGTAGTAACTGCATACCCTACCTCGTGGTGCCTGTTTCTGTTTTGCGTGCTGACCCATCTACAAACAGTGTCCAGTCCGCATGTAGTAAGGGTTGATCTTTAAGATCCGGTCTTGGTAGAACTTTAGAATGTATGAGATCTAAGCATACATGCAGAATACCGTCTTCAGCAACAGGTAGCAATGTCGCTGGATTTAAGGTAGTGCATCTCTCAATTGTCATGTGTGGCTACGATAACAGCGTAGTCATACAAGATAAATGTCTGCTAGGTGACAGAAATGTTAACTTGTCCTGCAGAAGGATGACCGCTACAGAGTGCGGGACTTTTAACGTAAGATCATGGAACAATACCAACGTGGCAGACGCTTGTACCGCCAAAGCGGCTGCAATTACTGCTTGCACACAGTGTGGTAATGCTCGTGCTACTGAGTCTAATTTGCTAGAGTAAAATGCCAATGGTCTTAACTTATCTCCATACATTTGCATTAAAACAGATGTCATAAATCCCTGCTTGCAATCTACAGTCTGTATAAAGGTCTTACTGTAATCTGGAAACCCCAATGTTGCTGACCCAGCTATCAGTTGCTTGATCCTAGTAAATGCCTGTACTGCCTTGTCTGTCCAGTGCAGCAAATCTTTGCCGCCATCGGTATTGCAAAAATTAAGTCTGATAGCGGGTGCACTTCTTCGGTAGTTGGGAATCCAACTACGACAGAAGTTCGTAATGCCTAAAAAGGACATCATTTCTTTTTGTAGTTGGCATGGGGGCTTGTAAAATAGCATTCTTTCTGCTGTCATCTAATCGCCTGCCCTTCCCAGAGATAGTATAACCCAGGTAACGACTTCTAATTTACAAAATTGTAACTTAGACTTATTTACCTTATGTCCTTCGTGTGCCAGAAAGTGTAGTAGTCGAATAGTATCGGACTTACAGAGTTCTTCCGTAGTCGCGGCCAGGAGGATATCATCCACGTACAGCAGTAGGTGGCACCCTTGGGCTGGTTGGAACTGAGCCAAATTGGTGGACATCTCTTGTGAGAAGATGGTCGGACTTTCGCAGTATCCCTGCGGTAACCTGGTATAGGTATAACGCTTGCCCATAAACGTAAATGCAAACCAAAATCTACTATCTTCCTGCAAGGGAATAGAGAAAAAGGCATTACTGATATCAATTACAGAAAAGTAGTTATCCGTTGGAAGGATATCGTTCATCAGAATTGACGGATCCGGGACTATGGGGGCCCGAGGTACCACCACGGCATTTATTGCCTGTAAGTCTTGTACCATCCTCCATGTCCCATCCGGTTTTTTTACTGGAAATAAGGGCGTATTACACGGTGAGTCTGTGCACAGAATTAATACTCCAGCTTTCAAAAGTGCTGTGATTACTGGTAAAATGCCCTCCTCTGCCTTTCTGCTCAAGGGATACTGCCGTTTATGAGGTCTAAATTCTGACTTGGGTGTAATCTTTACCTGTCCTGCCGTTCTAATCAGCCCGATATCGTGCTGACCCTGCGACCATAATGAGTTTGGAATCATCTGCAATTGAGATTCTTCCATGGGGGTAAGGAGACATAGTCATAATGTCCCAGGGGATTGTATCGGTTTGTCTTCCCTGAGGTGCACGGTCGGTCTGGCTTGTGTAACCCAGTTAAGTTTTTGAACCTGAATGCCCTTACCTGCCAACTCTTCTGGTGTCCATCCTACCCATTCAGTTATTTTCTTACCCACGAGGTACCATGACATTCCTTCACCCTCCGTGACTGAAATATGTGTGGTTAATTCATTCTTATACAGCAGCTGCATATCCCTTGTAAGGCTACATGTGACTGCAGAATTACCTAGTGTGTCCCAAAAAAGGCTAGGCAATACTAGTTTGGTGACTTTAAAACTAAGAAATTTCTTTTCGTATTCTAAATCCGGTCCGGCACATCTTCTGTAATACATTGTGCAATGTAATGGATCTGACACCTTCGGATTTGTTATGCCGTATTTGCTTAATGCCAAATTTGTAAGAGCCGTCACTACACTCTGGGGGCCTGTCTCTATCAAATCATTACTATACCAGTAATGGAGATCTCCCTGCCCCTCTAATAGCATTGCACTATTCAGTTCTATTCTCCTTGCCACCATCCCCGTGGAGGTTGGGACGGCTGCTATACCGAACACTTGCATTAAATCTCTTCCTAGTAAATGTACTGGGCAGATTTTTGAAATTATTACTCGGAACCGTATGGTTTGGTTCGTCTCTGGGTCGGTAAACCACAGAGGTTTGGACAATGGCTCTTTGTAAATACGACCATTTGCTGCTTTTACAAGCACATATTCATCCGAGGTAACATCGGATGATATGGCAGTACTTCTGACTAACGTTCGTGAAGCCCCTGAGTCACAAAGAAATTCTATGTCTCGACCCTCAACTTGCAATGTGATCACTGGTTGGGATTCCAATTGCATAGCTGATGCTAGTGCTGTTAGATTTACCATTTGATATTTCTCATTTTCTGCCATTTCCTGTCCCCACCCATCGTCTTCACTTGTACCTACTTCCCCATTCTCACTTTCTTCTTCTTCCTCATACCCTCCATCTACGTCTTTTTGATTGTCATATAGTCATGCGGTACCACCGGAAGCAACCATCGGTTTCTCCGGTCCTCTGCAATCTCTGGCGAAATGTCCTTTCTTACCGCACTTAAAACACTCCCCCCTCTTTTGCCTACCCTCAAAATCCTCAGAATGACTTATGCCTCCCCGTCCTCGTTCTCTTCCCCTGCCACGCCCTCTTCCGCGATTTGCGGAACCTTGAACTAACATTAAAGTTCCATCTTCACTAACTGTAAAAGTCTGGGCTTTTTTATCTTTTTTTTCCTTCAGGTATTTCTCAGCATGTCTAGCATAATCCATAAGGGGCTGTAGACGCTGTCCTGTGTGTGATCATATGCTTTTGTATAAAGTTACCAATGGCTGTCTTGCAGCCCTTTAGGAATGCATTTTTCAGTTGCTGTTCATAGGGCGAGTCATTTGCCTGATTTTCTGCCTTAATCAACCCACTATGAGCATCAAAACATTGTGTGAGACGATGTAGATAATTGTCTACGGTTTCGTCATCTGATTGAACGCATTGATTAATGCAAGTCCAATCTGCTTTGGGCTTCCAATGTTCTTCTATTTTATCTAGGAGAGTCTTTATTCTGGTTCTACACACTGAGTTAAACGGCAAGGCTCCCCTTCCTCTGGTAGCAGGGGTCCCAAGTTCCGCAAATAAGGTGCCAATCAGGTCCTAGGATTTGCCTTATTACTTGTTCAAATTCTACAGCGTTTAATCTATAACTCATTCTCATGCCCCTCGCCTGTACGGAATTTACGATATCTACTTTTGGATGGGGAATCCCCTCTACCGCTTTTCGGATATCATCACGGGTCCACGGTCGGTAGACCAATATGGTAGGACCCTCGCCTTCTGCGCCTGCTTGAGGATTTGCCACTTCTATCAGTGGGTATTCCTCTCCTTCCTGATCTACCTTCTCCTTAATTTTCCAGTGCTCTTCTCTCCTAATACTTCCGCTGCGTAAGTCAAGAGTGTTGGCAGGCTCTCTCTGTAATATAATACTTGGCATGGGGGGGCCACTCACCGAAGCCTGGTATTGCGGTGGGTCCTGGTCAGGGGGCACCTCAATAACCTGTGCAGGGTCTGGATACTGGATGGGAGGGGCCGAGGGATTCTGGTGACTACGACTGACTATGGAAGTTTCATTATCTTCCTTTTGAACAAAGTACACATCTTTTTCACTTGAATTACCACACCCTTTTTTCAAATTTTGTTCCTTATGTCTTTTATTTGCTTCCTCCAGCCATTTCTGTGCCTGGGGAATCCCTACCTTCTTTTGCTTCCTTGTCTTATTTCCTGCCTGTTTGCGCAGTAATCTTACTACATTTTGACATTCTGACTTATTTAAACATCCACTAAACCCATGTTCTTTTTTCCATTTATCTAAATACTTTACATTCTTTGGGTGTAAATCAAACATAAACTTTTCATCTTCAGTTTTGTCGTCGCCCTTGGCGCAACTGGTTCCTGTTCCCATTTCTCTTACGAGAAACTATTCCTGTTCCTGAGATCTCTTGTATATGGAATCTATTCACATATACCCCTTATACTTTGAGAAAATTCAATTTCTCCCTTGACTAGTCCCTTAAAATTTAGCCAAAAAATTCCAATCAGAAACAACAAAAAATAGCTTTTCTTTTTGCTTACCTTTGTGATTCCTCCGCCCTGTTTTGCTGCCACCTCACAGATTGAATCTGGAAAGAGTGACTGGCCTCTAATTTCAACCTGTTTCAGTTGGAGGTCTTTCATTCGAGGAGAGCCTGATCTCTCTCCACCTGTGCAGGTTTTCAGCCTCTCTTTGTTCGATTTGCGCCGTGCAGGGGCCGCCCTAACGTTAGCCAGTTATGTCGAAGATTTTACTCTTCTAACATATTCTGGAAGAATCACACCAAGTTCTTGTAAGCAAGTAAAACAGCTTTATTTTACATGCATGGAGACCTGCTACATGATAGTAATATGCCAGCAGTCTGGCTACTTGTACTTTAAGTTCTCCTTATATAGACCCTCCTGCACGTACATACACATAGCACAGAGGACTTTCATTAAAATTGATAGTTTGATTACTTGTTTTTACCAGCCAGTACCACAGTTATTCTTGCACCATTAACTTTCTTATCAGCAGTTTAAGATTAACTCCTGCATTCCTCAGTGATCAACATTTTCCAGAACATTTCAGTTTGCACGCAGTGAACATTTTTCTGCTTAACCCTTTAAATACAGAATACAAAATATGTTGACTTCAGTATTTTTCCACAGTTATATTTGACAGACTTGTGGATGATTGTGAAGTATGTCATTTAGACATTTCTGACATTGAATTCTTTCGTTTTTTGGTAATTGGTTTGGTAAATTTTGTTTCAGACAACTTTGTACTTGAAAAAGTGGTCTTTTATCCCTACACTGATGCTTCTGCAGTAATAATAATCACTTCTGTTTGCATACATGCTCATTTGATGGCTTCCATCTCAGGTATCATGTCCAACATCTCCTTGCATACTGATCTAATCAGTAGGCTAGCTCATTCCTTGCAGTTTTTCCCCTGCGGCCAGTAATCCTTCTGTCCCTGACTTCAGACAGTCTTTCCATTTGCATTGTGGACACAGAAGCATCTGCTACTCATGTGGTTTGACGCTTGTAAGTTTATATATGTTTGTTTTAAACTATGGATGTGGGTACAGTAAATACTGAGCATACCAGCAAGGTTTGACCCTTTTTTTTTTTTTACAAATCCTTGAACTGTTCATCAGACCCCTGATGTAAACATTATGTATTCTGTCTCACTGTGAAAATTGGATTTTCTAGATGTTGGCCTTTTATGTCACCTTTTAATGCAGGACATGTTATATTCAGCTCTGTAGACCAGAAGCTGGCCTGTGAACATTAAAATATATTTAGCATATTACAGGAAATATTTATTTTTATTTATTATTTTATTGACATTTGATTACCGGGAAAGTTCACTGGCCCAGGAAAAGCCCATTTTCGGTAGAGGCCCAGGGAGAAAAGCTCCAAGTTATACATAAGCAAACATAGTAGATTCTAAAGACAGTTTACAATATTTACACAAAATAAAGTTGCTCAAAAAGTATACAAAATTATCAAACAGATGCATAAGGATCATAATTACAAGTGAGTAGGTACAGTATTTACAACAATGGTATGTTGGTTTGAGCAGCATCCATAAGGCATTAGACAAATACAAGGAATATACATGGAGTATAAGTTGTAAGTAGAGTGAATGTTAGTGATGAGCAAGTAAAAGGTAGTAGTTGTCTAGGAGAGGTGGGAGGTTGAAAAATAGAGGTAGATTTAAAGAGTTTGGCAGCAGATATGATATATTAGTGCAGGAGGTAAGAAAAACAAATTTGCTGGGACTAGAGAAGAACTGACCAGTGGACAAATTAAGTAATGGCAGAGGAGGAATCAGAGCAGTAACAAATCCAGTTGGAGAGGAAGTGGTTTTGAAGAGCAGTTTTAAAGTTGTGATTATCTTGAATGCGGGTGGCTGTAGGTAGGTAATTCCATTTTTTGGCCATGGTCCATGAATATAATAGCTGTCCTGCAGGTAATCTGGGTTTAAGGACTTGAAGAAGCTGCTGCTGCTCAGAGCGTAGTGATCTAGTGGGGTTATAAAGGGTGAGTAGTGAGTTTAGTGCAGGGCAAAGTTGTGGTTTATAAATAAATTTATGAATAATTGTAAGCTGGAGGAATAGTAAGTAATGGGGAAGTTCAGGGCATTGTAACTTTTTTAGGGCAATGCAGTGTTGATTAGAGTGATGGGTGTTCGTAGTGAATTTATCGATTTTGTTATAGCATGTTTTTAATTTTGATTGTAGGAACGACTGCAGATTTGCTGAACAGTGGAGCACCGTAGGTTAGGGAAGGCAGCAGGTATGCTTGTGCTAGAGTTAGTTTAGATGGGAGGGAGTGGAACTTACTATTCCTACAGAGCAACCCTAGTTTCTTATGTCTCTTAGATGTGCTGTTTAGAATATGCAAATTAAATCTGAGGTTTTCGTGTATTATTACCCCTAGCAATTTGGTATGGGTCACTAGTTCAATTTGTGTAGCGTTGAGGGAGTAAATGTTGAGGTTAGGTTTATTTATATGGGATTGTCTCTTGGGTGTAAAAATCATAAGTTTTTTTTTGGGGGGGGGGGGAGTTAAGAGAAAGATAGTGTGAAGCCATGTTTCCACAGAGGAAAAGGCTGACTGGGTATATTGATAAAGTATTACTTAACTGGGTGCAGAGCAGACTATGGTCGAGTCATCTGCGTATTGGACAAGGGAGCCCTGTGGGATGGCCAAATGGAGATTATTGATGAAAATGTTAAAGAGCAGATGGAGTAAGATGGAACCTTGGGGGACGCCAGTAAGGGTTGAGAAGAAAGGGGGAAATGGAATTGTGCCACTTGACAGCATGCTCTCTATTGGAGAGAGAGTTTTGAAACCAATTGCATGGGGAGATAATCCTATATTTGATAGCTGCAATAAAAGTATAGGGTGAGAGATGGTGTCAAATGTTTTTGACAGATCTATGAAAAGGGCAGATACAATGTGTCCTATATCCCTAGCTTTTTTGATTATGTCTAGGAACGAAATCAATGCAGTGGATGTGCTGTGACCTACATAGAAGCCATGCTGTGTTGGAGAGAAGATCTTGTTTCTGAGGAGATAGTATAGGAGTTGTTTTTGCACACATTTTTCAAGGATGTTGGAGATGGAGGGGGGGGGAGTATAATGATAGGACAAAAGTTGGAGACATCAGTTTGAGGGACCACATTTATGAAGAGGGATGATGATTGCTTTTTTTCCCCCCAAAGAGAAGGAACATAAGATTCAAGAATTGCTCTACTGATCAGGATACCAACAGGGTAGGCCACAGCATCAGCAGCAATTTTTAGGAATTTTATTGGCAGAGTTTGAACCTGGTTTTAATTTTGACAAAAGATTTTTAATGAATGAGGTTGGGATGGGAGAGAATTTAAACTGAGGGTGTAGAGACTGTTGTAAGGAAGTTGAAGGTAGGATATTGTTGCTTCAAAAAGTGTTATCTCCTGCCTGAGAGATTATTCGTGGCAGTAGTGGAGCATTGTGGGGAGGAATAGGATGATGCAGTTGTAGGAGTAGAACTATTTGGGAGGGGTATGGAGAAGGAAGCAGTAATGTCAATGGTGCCTGTAAAGTAGGCGTTGAAATACTGGCTATTTTTTTCTGGAGGCATGTCAGGGTGTGGGCAGGGGTTATGTTTGATGCCAGGGTTTAGGAGATTATTTATGGATGACCAAAACATTTGGGGGTTATTTTTCCTATTTGATTGCTGGTTATAGAAGTACTGCTGTTTGTCTTTAGAAATTAGCTATTTCTGTTGCATATTTTTGTTATTCCATTGATTCAATGGAAGGCTAACATAAAATTAAAAAATAAAACCCCTTGACAGTCTTTGATTTATTTTTGCCAGCATATTGTCAATCACTATCATTCATCTTGCCATGTGAGCTTGACTTATGTAGAGAGAGAACTAGTTCATCTATTTATCTTCCTTTTTGCAAGTTCATGCCATCAGAATCTGTGATTCCACTGGTTGCTTGAAAGCTTTCCACAAGGAATACACATTCCATTTACAGTGTAGTACACAATATTTGGTACGTATCCTTTTTAAACCAAGTGTTTGCCACTGCTTCATTCTTTCTGCAAAATATTACTTATTTGACATGCTGTACAGCAGTTTTAGTCTGAATGTCTAGATTAGTGTAGTTTCTGCGTTTTACATACTGGCTTATATTTTAGCCCAGTGCTAAGTCTCTCAGTCTCTAAAGATGCCCAAGGTCATGCATAGTAGCAGACATCCAGTTAAAACAGCAGTACTCTGTGGCATTATTCTAGTACAGTATTTGTTTCCATATAACTTTTTGAACTTTTGATATGTTGGATGTTTATCACACAGCAGTGACTTGCTTTTTAGCTATGCATCTTTATAAGTTACCTTTGAAATACATACATTTAATATAAAGCATCAAGTCTGATTTTATCTTGCTATCTTAGAAGTTCTGGCTGCTTCAGTAGAAGTTGGTGAGCTTTCCCTTAGCATATCTGTCACACTTTGAATGCTAAACTGGTTATCAATTTATATATTAGTAGAAGTGAAGAAATCCAGTTCAGGCAACCTCTTCTGTCTGTTAATCCATTTCAGTCAGGTACCTGTTTTGTTTGTATCACTATTGCCAGCAGTGAAATTGGTACTGATAATCACTAAGTGCTTTTCTCCCAGCTCAATGGCTTTTCTGTGTCAGTGGCCAAATGTCTATGGAAGTTTCCAAAATCTGCAAAGCAGGTCATGCAACACGTTTTAATTGTATAAATGCCATACGGTACTTTCTTTATTAAGCCTATCCTGAATTTCGAAAATTTGGCTTTCTTTATTGAGTTTAGTATTCTATTGTAATGTAGACTGAATGTTACTGATCTAGTCTTACTTCTTCTTCTTTCAGCTGCTCCCGTTAGGGGTCGCCACAGCGGATCAACTGTTTGCATTTCTTCTTGTCCTCTGCATCTTGCTCTGTCACACCAACCACCTGCATGTCCTCTCTCACCACATCCATAAACCTTATCTTAGGCCTTCCTCTTTTCCTGTTACCTGGCAGCTTCGTCCTTAGCATCTTTTTCCCAATATACTCTGCATCCCTCCTCAGCACATGTCCAAACCAATGTAATCTTGCCTCTCTGGCTTTGTCTCCAAACCTTCCAACCTGGGCTGACCCTCTAATATACTTAATCCTAATCCTGTCCATCCTCGTCACACCCAGTGCAAATCTTAACATCTTCAACTCTGCCATGTCAAGCTCTGACTCCTGCCTTTTTGTCAATGCCACTATCTCCAACCCATATAACAGCTGGTCTCATTATCCTCTTGTAGACCTTCCCTTTCACTCTTACTGATACTCGTCTGTCACAAATCACTCCTCACACTCTTCTCCACCCACTCCATCCTGCCTGTACTCTCTTCTTCACCTCTCTTCCACACTCACCATTGCTCTGAACTGATCTAGTCTTACTACATAAGTAAATTATAGTGTCACTGTTGTGCATTGATCCTTCTACATTCACACACCAAAGACAATTTTTACTCAAGGATAAAGTTCTTTCTTCAGAGGTCCAAACTTTGTTCTTGAGGTTTCAAGGTACTGCTTGCATTGTTTGCCCTTCTGTACAAAAACCTCAGGAGTTTACAGTACTTTTACTGTGTGTGCTGTGAAAAATAGTTAAGTTACACCCACCCTTCTTATAAAATGAAATGATATAGGACTGTTGATGTGACAGCAAGATCCCTTTCCTTCTTTTGACAATAACAGAGTTTATTGTGGTACATGCTTTTTAAAATAATTTAGTTCTTTGTGGGTTCCTAACCACCTCTCACTCCAGAAATCCTTGAAGAGACTGTAGTAAAGATAGTCTTTCAAGATGAGTGCTTCTGATTAGTACATTATTCTCATTTGCACTTAATGCAAGTTAATACCCAGTTCTGGTTAGTTTTTACTAGTTTCATAATCCAGAAAATAGCATATTTACTATAGATCAGCTGAAATGAAAGTACATTTTTTATCCTTAAACTGGATAGCTCAACATTTCATCTCAGCAGTTAGAAACACCTTTTACTTCTTTAGGGTGAGCACCTTTTAACATAAGAGAAGCCATTCTTTGAATGGCACACTTACCATGAAGAAAGTTGACTAAGCTTTGTCAAATTTGTGACTTAATCGTTGTATATTCAAGACAGTGTCATTGGTCTTTTCATTGAGAAAACAAATTGCCTTCCATTTACTGGCTAAGCAACTTTACTACTTTCCACATTAGACTTCAGATCATTAAACTGTGGCTGCTGATAGAAGAGGCTGCCTGACTCCTGATTTCTTCAGTTCTAGTATCACAGCCTTTTAAAATCTGCTTTAATGTTTATTGCTAGGGAAGGTTATTTGTGCAGTAGTTACCTACTTCCTTGCGGGCAAGGAGGTGTCTACTCCAGGATGTTATGCAAAGCATAGTAAATGCTTGTAAAACTAGTATAATGCAGCTTTGTACATGAAGCTGACATCAGTACAACAGGCTTAGTTCCTTAATTTTGAAGGAAATCAAATTATCAATGTTCTTCATTTTTACAGGACATTTTTTTCTAATATACGCTTTTTGTTTTGAGGGGATATGGAAGTAATACAGAAGTACATGTGCTGATTTGTATTTAGCATTTGGTGTATTGTATTCTTAAAATGCATACGTTTCAGAAACCATTCTGTGTATTCATTAAGATAAACGTAATATTCTGTAACTGTTTTACAAAAGGTCAAATGTTTGATCGTGAAAGAATATTTAGGTGTCAAATAAGGGCCATATTCCATTAGTTATACAACTGTGAAAGAATTATTTTGTTTTGGTGTACAATTTTTGTTGCATATTAATTATGCATACTAATATTGTAAATTAGTAAAGCTTATGTAATGCATAAACAACATTTATGTACCTGTATCACTGTAGCCTTTTTAAATGTGTGTCTTTTAAAAGTATTTTTTCTACCTAGCAATGTTATGCATTTTTACATTGATTTTGCTTTTGATTTCTTTCTATTTATTTTGTACTGGGGCAGTATCAAAGGTAAGCCATTACAGATTGTGTTCAATGTTTAACAAATACATGTTAGTTATAAATATGTCTATGTCTGTGATGACAAATAAAGAACTGACATTGAGAACAAAGATATGTAGCTGTGAAGTTACTCGGGTGTCCTTAACAATATATCCTCATTACAAAAAGGCAACTATGGATGTTCTTCGTGTTTCACTGTTGCAGTCATCACACTTAGGTTGTTTGCCTGCAGGTAGCCCTCAGTCGGCCCGAATACCAGAGACTTAGTATTTCTATGTCGGATACTGTCGCTCCAGGACTGACATCAGATCATCAGGGGTATAAAAACAGGCAGCTGATGGCATTACCCCAGTCTTTCTTGCCAAGGAGCCCAAAGCAGAAGCAGTTTACAAGTGCCAGTTGGCCGCTACCTGAATTTTCATTTACAAATTGAATAATCCTGAAGTCTTCTAAAGCTAAGTACCCCATTGGGGATCCTTTTTTCTTGCTCTAACTGATGCCAAAAAAAAGTTAACAATTGTCTTGCTTGTGGAAAGCAAATACCTCACAGCGATTTTCATTCTTACTGCGTCACCTGTTTAGGCCCAGACCACGATGTACCTCGCTGTCAGTTTTGTGCCTTGTTTAACGCCTGAACCATTCATTGGGCTCTCTTTGTCACTAAATTATTTCGCTGTCTGTCTCCATATTCTGAAATGGCTTCTGTAAGCCATCTGACTACCGATATTCTGAAAAAAACGTAAGGATAAAGACAGAGACAGACCGCATAGGTCCAAAGCTGCCAACGCTTCCATTAAGCTAGTGACCAGTCCACCGGTACTCAGTGAGGTGCTTTCACAGCCCTTGATGCCTGCTTCAGTGGATTCACAAGCCTCAACCGAGACCCATTTGGAGTCTGGTATGCCACGAGACTCTTCTTCGACTATGGAACCTGCGGATGTCTCTACCTTGGATGGGTCTGGAGCCTCTTTGTAGGCACTGGCTTCTGAGGCAGTTCTTCACTCAACCAATGTTCAACTCAAACCGACGACTTCTTTCTTAACCAAAACTACCGAGTTTCTTAGGCCCAGAGTACGCACTATGCCTAGAAAACCAACGACCAAAGTGCATGCATCTGCTCCCATGCCACAAAAACAAATGTTTAGAATGGCAGAAGACTTTATTACACTGATTAGGGGGAGTCCGTCTTCCCCTACTAAGAGAAAAAGAGACCAGTCCCCTACAGCTTCTACAGACCAGGAGTCCGATGATTCTGAGATTTCTGATTATGAAGATATGCTCTTATCTGCTTATGAGGATTCGGATACAGAGGAATCCATTCCTTCTGCCTCCCCTCCAGAGGATTTTTCTTTTGGTGAAACCTTGCATACCTTAAGAGAGCATTTCCACTGGGAATGCCAAGACTATCCTCAGTCCAAAAAAAGACTCGGAGAATTCTTAGAGTTGCCTCAGCACAGGCCTTTAGCAATAGCAATGTTTTTTATGGAATCCAGTCTTACTCCTGACTCTCTACTCCTGTCCCTCGGAAACCAGACAGGTATTACAGAGTTCCTGACACTCACAAATTTCTTTTCAAGAATCCTACTACTGACCCAGAGATCATTTCCCAGGGGCCTAAAGGTATCAAGGCTACTACAGCCAAGAATCTCACCCCTTCAGACAGGGATTCCAGAGCTTTGGGCAGATGGAATAAGAAGGTATATACCTCTGCAACTCTTGCTATTAGGGCATTGAATTGTCATTTTCACATGCTGAAGTACCAGCAGCATATTGTGGAACCTATTAAACAAAAAGTGGCAACCTTTACAGACTGTGCAGAAAATAAAGAATTGCAGGAGCTTATGCACTCTGCAAGCCAAGTCAGTAAGCATACTTTGCAGTGTGGCTTTGATGCCCTAGAAGCATCTTGCCAGGCAGCAGTCACTGTATCTGTACTAAGAAGACATGCTTGGCTCAAGGAGCAGACCTTGCCAGACCATGTTAAATCAGAATTACTAGACACTCCTTTGAACAAGGACAGTTTGTTTGGCACCAAACAGAAGAGGTTCTTAAAAAGATGGAAGAAAAAGCTAAGTTTATGCAGACTGCTAAAGAATTTTTACAAGTGCAACCCCCTAGATTCAGTAGGCATTGCCCTTCCAAACACTGGTCCTTTCCAGCCCCCTCCAGGCCTTCTCAAACTGGACCCAGGGGAAACAGACCACCCAGACTACAGTCTCAGGGTATGCAAGAGCTAAGCAATGGCATGCCCCCACCCCTAAAGCAGGGAGTGGTAAGCCACCTCCTTATGGAAAAAAAACTCAATGACTTCTTTACTCCACATCCCCAGCCCTGCCCAATTGCTTGTGCCCCCCCTAGGAGGAAAACTTACCCTTCATGCAAAAAATTGGATGTCCATCACACAGGACCGGTGGGTCCTCAACATTGTAGGGGTACAAATTTTATTTGCATTCACTGCCAACCCCAAGCGGGTTTCCAGACCTTCCTCCAAACCATTGGGCAGAGGCTTAAAGCCAAGTAGCTTCCCTTCTCAATATCAGAGCTATTCAGCCGGTTCCAGTAGAACAGAGGGGTCAAGGATTCTACTCCAGACTCTTCCTGGTACCCAGGAAAGAGGGCTCTTGGTGTCCAATCCTGGATCTTTCAATTCTCAACACCTTCCTGGTGGTACCAAAATTCAAAATGCTTACCCTGCAACAGCTTCTTCCTATGCTAGCCAAGGATGCCTGGTTAGTTATGCTAGACTTAAAAGAAGCCTATCTGCACATCCCCATAAGGGAGTTATGCAGAAAGTATCTACATTTTAGCGCAGGATCTATGCATTATCAGGTCTCTGCACTTCCCTTTGGCTTATCTACTGTGCCCAGAGTTTTCACAAAATGCCTGGCTCCAGCCATTACATACTGCAGGCAGAGAAATATCCAAATTTTCCTGTACTCTGATGACTGCCTGATTCAGGTGGACAGTCAGTAATGGCTGTTGCAACACCTGACATTTACGAAACACCTTCTCACTTCCTTGGGGTACACCATCAATGAAAGTAAATCAAAACTGGTACTCAGTCAAAAGATTATATTCCTGAGAGAAAGCTTGGACACAACATCCCAGATGGCATTCCTCACTTCAGAAAAACAAGTCTATCTGACAGCCTACTTCAAACAAATGGCCACCAGAACCCAGCTATCTGCAAGAAAAATACTGCGGGCCCTAGGGTTCATGGCCTCATGTATACTGTTAATTCCATATGCAAAACTGCATATGAAGAAACTTCAATGATACTTAAAAATCTTTGGTGCCAACATTCTCAGGACCTGGAGACAGTCATTCCTATCATACCCTAAGGACAGAGTTCCTTTGGTGGGGAGAAGCATGCTTACCACAACAAGGGACTGGCCTTTTCTCAACCTCATGCCGCCCAGACCCTAACCACAGATGCATCAGACTATGCCTGGGGAGCACACATGGACAGCAAATGCATTCAGGGCTACTGGAGCCCAAGTCAGATTCATCTGCACAGCAACCAAAAAGAGATGCTAGCTGTGCAGAACACCCTGACAGCTTTCAGATTCCTACTCTTTCCAGGACAACTGCTAATAAAACAGACAACACCACAGGTATGTGGTACATCAGCAAGCAGGGGGGAAGCCACTCCTACCCACTATGCAGGTTAGCCATGGCCCTGTGGCACACGGCCTTGGACATGCAAGTCCATCTGGAAGCTCAGTTCCTGCCAGGCAAACAAAACTCACTGGCAAACGACAAGCAGAAATCTCCTAGACCTACATGAGTGGCAACTGGAGCCCAGCACCTTCAGCCTTCTGATTCAGAAATGGGGGATCCCAGAGGTGGATCTCTTTGCCTCCCCCTACAACCGCCAGCTCAGCAAATTCTGCACCAGGAATCCTCACAGCAGGGCCTGGTAAGTGGATGCCCCATCTTTTCAAGTGAGTAAATCTCTCAATCTATGCCTTTCCCTCTTTACCCCTTCTCTCAAGAGTTTTACTCAAGATAAGACATGACAGACCAAGGACAATTCTGATTGCCCCGGACTGGCCATGTCAGCAGTGGTACCCACTCCTGAGCAGCCGGTCACCGGTGCCACCCTGGCACCTACACCAAAAGCTAACCCTGCTCTCTCAGCAGGAGGGACAGATTTTGCATTCACAATTGCAAACCCTAAATCTTGCAGCCTGGCTTATTCCTTGATTTCTCCCCCAGCAACCCTAAGCAAGCAGGTGCTGGACGTCATTCTTGAAGCCAGAAGACCCAGTACAAGAAAATCCTATGCTGATAAGTGGAAAAGGTTCTTCTCCTGGATTCTATCTAAAGGAGAGGACACAACTCTGCCCTCCCTGCCTCTAATCCTGGATTACTTAGCAGATCTACTCCACAAAGGCCTGTCCTCCTCCATTAAGATACATGCCTCAGCCATTTTGGCTCATTACAACACTGAGCCACCTCTCTTCTCACACCCTCTTGTCAAACAGTTCCTGAGAAGGGCAAACAACTTAAGGCCACCAAGGAGAGCACCCACCCCTGCTTGGGACCTTAACTTTGTACTGGAAAACCTCACGCTTCCCCCCTTTGAACCTGTTGCGTCAGCAGACTTAAAATTCTGCCTTGATAGGACTAAGCCCTTCAGAAAATCTGACCAGTTACTAGTCAGCTTTGCAACAGGGGCAGAGGGCAAGGCCATTTCAAAACAAACTATTTCCAAATGGATAGCACACTGCATCCATTTTTGCTACAGGCACCATGGGAAACCATCCCCTCAGGGGGTCAGAACACATTCCACTAGGGCAACATCTACCTCTACAGCATTTCTCAGGGGAGTCCCTACCAGGGATATCCTGGAAGCTGCTACTTGGAGTTCAGTACACACTTTCACAAAGCATTACCACCTGCCTATCTTTTCCAAATCCAGGGCAGATTTTGCAACAGCAGTCCTGCAAGGCATACTAGCCAGCCCTAACTCTTCTTGACTGCCTCCACCCTTCTTCAGCTTTGGGAATCCACCCAAGTGTGATGACTGCAACAGTGAAACATAAAGAACATAGTACAGTTGTGTACACTTACCATAAATGTAGATGTGAGTGTATTCACTGTTGCAGTCCTGATTTCCCTCCCTCCAGTCCCCTGGTTTTTCTCTCTCTCTCTCTCGCTTTCCTCTCTATGGCTGTTAATCACCCCTTTCAGGGGTATTGGTATTGGTATTTACTTTTTACTGGTGGTGTTTTTCCCACCATAACTCATCTCCCTATTTGGGGGGCTCCTGACATTTGGGGCAAGAAAAACTGATGTAATGGCATTGGCTTCCTGTTTTTATACCCCTGACGTCAGTCCTGGAGTGACAGCATCCAACGCAGAAATACTAAGTCTCTGGTATTCAGGCTGACTGAGGGCTACCTGCAGGCAGATAACCCAAGTGTGATGACTGCAACAGTGAATATACTCGAACATCTACATTTATGGTAAGTGTACACAACTGTACTTTCAATAACATGGATTGCAATGATATTGTTGTCCACCATATTTGACACTCGATGGTCTGTTAACTAGCAGTTTCCGTAGCTCCATAGATATCACACTCCCCTTTGGTGCTGGAAGATCAGAAGTTCTATTCGCACACAAAGCAGTTGAATTAATTTCCTGTACTGAAATTACAGTACATCATAAGAGGGGTGCTGCAGTCCTAAGTGTTCTGTTCTTCAGATGAGACATTAAACTAATGGCCCATCTGCCTGAGCTGGTGGTAGCTCAAATGGCTGTAATAGATCTCATTGCAAGTAATGAAAACAGTAGGAGAAGTTCCCTGATGCCCTAGCCCAATTTCCCTTAGTCAGTATGAACACCACCTTAGGTTTTCTCTTAAAAGAGGCCATTTGCCTAGTGGGACTAACATAGTCAGCAAAATGTAAATAAACTACATATATTTTATCAGGAGGTTGCCAGTGGCAGAAGTCAAAATTTACAGAAGGGAACATACCCAGCCTGATAAATTGTTTGTGTGCTGGGGGACATTGGAGAGATTTTGAGGCCCATTCTATATAGTTATAGAATAGATAAAATGGCATATAGGAATTTATACATGGATTGGTGAAGCACTGCATAATAGATTCATAGATATTTCAAGGCTAATGAGTCTTAAGACCATTTACACATTGCCAGTAGCTTCCCTCCAACCAAACTTCCTTTCTTCAGGAGAGACATACCAGATGATCCTGAATAAATTTGTGGATGCCCGTCCAGTCATCTAAGTTATTCGTAAAGAAAGACAGTGCTTTACATTTCGTAACATACAGAAGAAGCTTATTCCAGTGGTTGGGAGGTGCTGAGTTATAAATATGTGCCTTCACCATGTTTTCTTTATCTACTAGTTAAGATTTGGGCTTCTGATTCTAGTACTGGCAGAGATATTGAACTTGCAGAATTGCAGATGGGCCAGAACAACTGGATGTTTAATGGTGTAAGTGAGATAGAGTTCACCCTTCAGAAGTCTGTAAAACAATGAATAGAGATTCTAATGTGTCTTGATAGCTGATGTAGTTTGTGCCTATGATCTTTTTGGTTAGGAACTTTTTGGGCCTTATTGTTTGATATGATATGATATATGATATGATAGTGAGATACATCCTGAAGGGGCCATTGTACTCTATAATTGGCTTAATTAATGCAGAGTGTAAGGGAACGATTACCTCTTTTTGATCCTGATTATGTTCCTTTTGCAATTAGCTATGCTAAATAAAGGATTAACTGCCAAGTGTTGACACTTTATGGTCAAAAGAGAGGAAGTTATCAACTCATGATCCTAGGTCCATGACTACATTTTGTTTTGTAGTGATATGTTTTCTATGAAGTGTGATGAGGGGAGGTGGTTGTTTCCAAAAGTGATGATGCTATGCTTTTTAAGATTTACTTTGAGCCCATTTATAGTAAACCAAGAGTTAACTAAGACAAATTTATTCTTGAGGGTTTGTTTAAACTTTGTTAACAGAAGTCTTGGCTCTCTGCTTGGAGATCTGAGAATTAAAAAGAAGTTGTCCCAACTCTGAGCTCTGAGGGACACCACTTGTCACTTTCATGCATTTTGATGAGGCATCTGTAGCTCAAACTGTGACAGTTCTGTAATTCAACCATTGTTCTAACCATCTTACCTCACTTTTTTAAGCATTTAACTCCTGAATGATGCCAGCATGTGGAAAGGTAGTAAAGTCTTGGTCAGGGTAAGAAACAGTATGTGTATCACATGGCAACCAATTACCGCCTTCCTAACCCCTTTTGAAGAAATGTATTCGGTAGACAGGCCATACCTTTCAGAAAGCCAAGTTTAGTACGATTTTAGTTGTTATAGTTTATGAGGTCAAATAAATGACAACAGCACCTCAGTCCACCACTACTGCATCCAAGGAACCTCAATAAAACATATCAGTGCAATTTGACCATTTCATAAATTTCAACTGAGGAATGAGACTTCATCAGAACTGTAATACATCCATAACAAACTTCTTTTATGCTGAATACCATTCCATCAAAAACAGTTACCCAATTAATCAGTTAATAAAGTGAAATTGTTTAAATCAATAAAACACCCAACTACTTAAAAAGATACTAAAACAATCTATAGATAAGTTTAAATAGTGTATACATCCATGCGCTTTTAGTACAAAAAACATTTAATATAACATTATAGCCCCAGTACATTTAACTCAAACATGTTGAAATAAATAAAAAGTAAAAAAAATGTGTGTGTGTATATATATATATATAATATACACACACACAAACTGTAATAATGTATTACCATTTTTTGTTTTTAGGAACTGGGGGGATGTATTAACCATTTCTTGTTGTTGGGAGCTGGGGGGAGACATCAAGGCCCAAAAAACAAATTAATAAGAAAATAAAAGATAAAAATAAATCCTAGGCTAGTACGCTCATCATGGTGAATAATACTAAAGCTTAGCTGACCTCAGTTTTAAAACAGGGAGGAAATACAATTGATCATTTAATCTGGGGGGGATATTAGCATTCACTTGTAACTGCCACCATAATTCACAGTACTCCAAAAGAGTTTCCCACTGCCCCCCCTGGGGTTAAGGGTAACTTGTTCAATTACCCAAAAAGTAAAAACACTTCCCATACATACTTGACAATGTCTTGCCAGGGCATTTATATGTGATCCCTTCTTAATGTCATTGAAATGTTCATAAAGTCTAATCCTCAGGGACCCTTCACTTTTTCCCACATAGTAAGCAAAACATATTTTGCAGTAGGCTAAATACACCACCCATTTTGAAAGGCAGGTAAATAGTCTTTTAGTTGTAAAAATGACTTTTATTCTTGGGATATGTAAACACTCTGATGCACAACATATGGATACTGCTTACAGGTTCCTTTTTTGGATCAATTATAATTATATTTTCCATGTCTCCTCTTTCAAGGATGTCTTTCAGGTTGGGTCCCATTTTGTACATTAAAATAGGGGGTACTGAAAATATTCTCTAAGTGTTAGACATTTTTGCGAATAAATCCCAATATTTCCCAATTCATTTTTGAAATTCCTTTGAATATTGATTGTATTTGAAACTAAAAGCCCTATTGAAATTGTTTTGTTTGATCTACCAATCCTAACAATAGTAAAGTTGATGCCTTTAACTCCTAATAAAGGTTTAAACTTTGTTCTCCACCCTTTTAAGACTTCACTAGCCACACAATAATAGTCAGTCACAGGTTAATCCCTGTCTAAAAAATGTTAATCAGTTCTAATTCATCTACAAAATCATTGTAGTATGAAGTCATACATGCTGCTCTTAGTATTTGTCCTTTAATATTTTTCTTTTGGTGCTGGTGGGAATGTTCACTAACATAATGAAGGTAGGAATTAGAAAAGGTGTCTTTTTTTTATAAATCCTTTTGAGCCTTTCCACATAAGAAAGATATAATTTATAAACCTCAAATAGATGGTAATGTGTTTTGAAACATTAGAATCAAGGACGTATTGTTTTTCCCAATAGTATAGTACTATGTTTGCAAACAAAGGGGCATAGGTAGCACCCATTGCTACCCCATTAATTTGTTTGCAAAATTTGCCTTTAAAATACACAAAGTTGTTTGCAAGTACAGTTTCCATGTAATTCCACAGTAAGTCTTAGATCAATAACATTTAAAAAGTCACAATCCGTAACAACTTCCTCAAACCATTGCACCTCTAAATCATGGGAGAATTACCAAAAATAAATCCATAACATCTGTGGGGACTGGTAAAGTAGTTTCAGAATGATGTTCGCCAGTAATTTTTGTCAAAAATCACAGGAATCAGTTGATATATGATGGTGTGACTTCAAAATAGGTTTCAACTTCCTATCTATACTTACCACCTAGGGTTGTGTGTGAGAACCTGCGGCTGCTACTATAGTTTTTTTTTGGGGGGGGGGATCAGTGATGTTTTTATGGACCTTGGGTATTCCAAAAATGGATGGAACTAAAGGTTTAGTTACCTTTAAAAATTTAGATAAATTCCTAACGCCCCTTGAAGGTACTGGTCTTCCAAGACAAAATCTATCCTCCTATAAGCCACATTCATTTCATTTTTTAATATGCTCCATGGCTTTGCAGATGAGACCTGTAAGGCTGATAGATCTGTAATTACCCAGGCTGGCTCTAGATGAAAACCAGTAGTTAAATTAAGGTTAAACAGTTTTAAAGACTGGGTCTGCAAGAACATGTTGAATTGTCAGAGAAATTGAAACAAAATTAAGAAAAGCTCCTAAATGGAAAACCCCAGTTCCAGATGCAATACCTAACTTCTGGCTAAAAGTATTAAGATCTTTACACAAATATTTAACCTTGAGTAAGAACTACTTATATGTGCGTCCCAAACATACACCATCTTGGTTAACAACAAGAAAATTGATACTTCTCCTTAAGAGTGAACATGACTAAAAGCTGTAGATCATTGCCTTCTGATAATGTACAAACTATATACTGGAGTTGATGCAGACAAAATGTATAGTCATTTAGAAGAAAATTCAATCATGGCAATAGAATAAAAGGGTAACAAAAGAAAGTTGCATGGAACAAATGATCATCTGTTGCTAAATAAAGCCATAATGGAGAATTGTAAAAATGGGAAGAATATAAGGATGGCATGGATAGATTACAAAAATAGCATTTGGTAGTATTTGATATTCGTAAATAAAGGAGTGCTCACAGATTTATCTTACATTGATTAATTGCATTGATATTGAAACAGTGGCAAACTACTTTGCAATTAAGTCATTACAAAGGGCAAATTATTCTTCCAGGGATAAAAATTCAAAGTGATTTTTTTTTGTCATTGCTGTTGCCTTGTCTTGCCCTTAACACGGTAAGCTGTTTAACAGATTAGGCCTTGGTTACATATTGGGTCCCAGAAGGCAACCCTGATTAAAGATTTCTCATCTTTTTGTGGATGACATAAAACTATAATTCATTAAATGAGTTAAAAGCACAACTGCAAGTGGTTAAAACTTTCTTGGATAATGTAAAAAATGACACTTGATATTGATAAATTTTCAAAGGCAACATTTAAAACAGGAAAGTTACATTGCAAAGAGAATATCAATCTAGGACAGGAATGTGAAATAAAGGAACTTGAGCAGGAAGGAGTATATAAATATTTGGGAACTACCGAAGGATCAACAATAAAACATTAACAAATGTAAATAAAATTCAGTAAGGAATTCTTCAGAAGAGAGTTTTAATCCAAATAAAGAGACTTTGTAGGTTACAAAAAGCAAACTATATTATTGCTTAATTATTATCATTGCATTTCATCCTATATAAAAATACTTCATCAGTTATCAGTATACTTCAGACTTTTTCTTTTAAATAGTCTAATTCCCTTTATTACTTACTAGAAATTTAATTAATTACACATTGATTTGCACACCCTCTACCCCAACTAAATTGTCATAAATACAGGTTGCAAATAAATATTAAAAGTTCTTAAAATCTAATGAATTATAACTCTCTTTGACTCTGGTGCTTCCTATTGCCATAGTTATTTGTTGCATTTTATGTGGGTACTGTTTTCTCCTTGATTTAATTCTTCAGAAAACCAGAACTAATATTGAAAACAGCCTTGACATCTAGGAATAAAGTCCAAGCTATAAACCAACTCCTGTTTTAACTTACAGCTTTGATGTGATTGACCAGCTCCAAAAGATATTAGATCAAGAAAAATGCTTCACCATTATCAAATTATTTATATAATTAATGTATAACAAGATTATATATTGCACACTCTGAAGGAGGTATGGGCCTCCTCAAAACTGATTACACATATAGATCTGTGATCATGGAACTGCATACATATCTGCTGACCTTGTCAGAGCCAAATATTGTGAAAGTTTTATTAAATGATGACATCTCTGCTTAGTTTAGCAGAAGCATTAAGATGGCAAGCAGGAATTGAAATCAACCCAGAAGTAAAAAAAAAAAAAATAAGACCGCAACTAAATGTGGCAAAAAAACAAAACAGATAGTATAAGGAGAAGGAGCAGATGAGAAGGAAAGAAATGTGGAAAAGCCATAAATATAGTGACAATGAAAAAATCTCCTAGAACAACTTCATGTTGATCAGGATTTGATGCAAAAATGGTTAGAAAGAGGTGAAGGTTAGGAGAGATGAAAGGTTAATAACTGCAGCACAGAATAGTGGACTATGTACATGTTAGTTTACAAGGTCCGTTGAACATGTGGGAAAAACTGACAAATATCGGTTTTGTAAAAAAAAATATTGGAAACAGTTGCACACCTGCTTGCTGGTTGGCAAGACTATTGCAGTGAGGATTGTGCAAAAACACTACAGTATAGAAGTAGATGAAAAGCATTGGAAACATGAACCACAAAGCATTATAGATAATAATGAAGTGTACATCACATGGGATCACCCATTACCAACAATTCAAAAATTAGACGCAAGAAAACTAGATATAGTAATCCATAAAAAAAAAAAGTAGTATTGATCATTGAAATCACTACACAGCTATTACATTGTCTCTTGGAGAGAGAGAGACACACACACAAAGTCATAAAATGTTAGGATTTGCAGGCAGAAATGAGAGCAATGTGAAAGAAAGATACCCAGATAGTTCCAATAGTAGGAGGTGCAATGGGCCTTATAAAAAATAATTTACAGCCATATTTAGATATGCTACCAGTATATGGAACTCCCTGCGAATTGCAAGAGTCAGTTCTGGCACACTGAGAGTGCTGCAAAGAACACTTTTGGCTAGCATCAAAGATTGAAACAATACTAATTTCATGAACTGTAATCATACCCTGACTTAGGAATGGAGTCAATTCCTGTCATGGTATTTGGACTCCAAAAGACTTGGAGAAATTAAACCATAAGAAACCCTTGTATTGTCAGCTCCTATAGAGGAAATGCTATTGACTTTTATTATCAGTTTCAGTAAATGATCTTTAGAGATGATTAGGGAGTTAGGAATTCAGATATTTCAGGGATTTGGATAGAAGTCTCAGAAGTGAAATTTGTAGGGTCTGTATTATGTGATCAAAGAATCTCTTCTTTGAACACATAATTGACATGTATACAGCGAATGCTCTAAACCATGAATGGCCATGTCCTTGAATTTTTTTCCTCAGGAAAAAAATTCACATGGTCATAAAATAAAAAAAAACAAACTTTAAAACACTAAGTGGGGGGCTTCACCCCCACACCCACCTAACTAAATATACCAATTCCAAGATTACTCTACATTGAAGAAAAGGGCAATTCCCAATAAAAAAACAACTGAATTTTTTCCCGAGAAAAAAATCCGAGGACGTGGCCATTCGTGGTTTACAGCGTTCACTGTATATGTGTCGCTTATTATGTTTTTGAAGAAGAGATTCTTCAATCACATAATACAGACCCAATTTGTTTGCAAGGATAGTGGCAATGTGTAGTGGTTCAGAATAGAATGTATCATTATAATTTCAGAGCAATGTAGGGTATTGTTTCTTAGTTTTCTAACATAGCTAGAGAAGAATTTATAATTATGTTTGGATTTAGAGGCCAGGATAAGGTCAAGGGCTTGTTTAGTGGATATAACTGTGTTTTTCAATCTTTTTGTAATGATTCTGATACTATGCTTGAGAAGGGGGGGGGGTGGATCTCCTGTATAATTTAAGGAGTTTCTTTCTTTTGTTCTTTGGTGTATTTATGCTGGTGGACCACCACAGTGTTTTTTTTTTGATTCCCCATGATACTTGATTCTGCTAGGGACTGCTAGCTCTCTGCATTTTTCTGAATGGGTGTAGAAAAGCTTGATGATGCATCAGCGGCAGTACAGTCACAAGTGGATTTTGGTATTCCATCATAAAGTAGGTTATGGATGGCATGTTTATAATCCTTAAATTAATTGGGGTTTGCTGTAGGGACTTCTGGGAGTTGAAAGGAGAAGGTCACATTTTTGTGGTCAGACTTCACTGGGGAAGGAGATGCTAGAGGAATTAGAGTAATGCAACATTGGGAAACAGTGCATGTAGACAAATCAAGCTGGTGTTCATTTTATTTGCAGAAATATTGAACAGACCTTAGCAGTTCATGTCTGGAGTTAAGTAATTTCTTTGATGTTCAGCATTATATCACTCCTGCAGTAGTATATACCTATATGAGACATATCTTGCCAAGGATCGGACATCTGGCCAGCATACAAAAGGTTTTGGGTACCTTCCACCATGTGTCTGAGGAAGCTCATGGGCATGCTGGTATAAAAGCAGATGTACAGGAGCCAGAATTCAGAACTTTCTCAACTTTGAAAATTTCAGACAGACTCAGTCTTTTCTTCATTATCAGTGGTTCAGTGATCTTATGGGCAGATAAGTACCTCCTTTGGAGACTTTACTGCCATTTTTCTGAGGAATGTTGTATCAATTGTTAGTTATACCTAGCAGAAAAGGGAAGTGTCTGTGTGGAAAACAAATTCCTTATAAAGATTCCCACACAGCTTGCTTGTTTTGTTCAGCTGATTTGCACAACATCCACTCATAGTATCTGTTTGTCTTTTAAAACAATCAAAGGTTGGCTTAGCTACCGTAATGTTTTTCTGGAGAACTAACAGATTAAAGATGTCGGTAAATGTTAGTAAACTCCAGCTCAGATACCTTGTAGATCCCCTTCTTATTCCTAAGAAAAAGATGACCATTAGAGAGGCTGCTGCAGTGTCTTCTCCTTCATCCTCTCTCCTTTTCTCTGATGGAAGCACCACTGTGATCTTTTCAGAGTCCTTGGACAATCTTTGTTCCAACATTTCTGTTGCTGCTTCTTGGACAACGCTAAGGGTTAGGAGTCTGACATGTCCTCAAGGAGTCCTCAAAGACCACATATATACCTACTGCTGAGAAGGGAGAATGTCACTTATGGATTTCAGAAGGACTAGACAGTATCCCTCAGGTGGTGATGACAGAGAAAGTATTGTTTAGTCCTGTGGATGTCCTTATGTCAGATATATCTCTGAGTAAGTCTGGACACCACCAAATGAAAATAAAAAAATAAAGTAAACATGTTTCTCTTACTTCAATCCCACTGGCAAAAAGAGCCTAAGGAGGAATGGTTTAAAGTCATTGCAGTCTGTGTCCCCTTCCTCTTTTCATTTAAAAAGGAAAAAAAGTTTCCTTCACCTTTGGACAGTAACTCTTAGTCAGGTGTAGAAGAGATTGGACTGGACTATACATTACAGGTGTCTCCCTTTTACTCTTTAAAGTCAGAGTCTGAAGAAACTATTTTATCAGATTCCCCTATAGAGGAAATATTCTTTTCAGACACCAAAGCTAGGGTGAAGGATCTCTTCTAAATGGAAGAAAAATAAATAACAGATGGAGCCCCATAAGCCTTTGGCCACTTTCCCTGATACTGGTGCTCTGAAGGCCCCTTTTAATGCTACTAATGCTACTTCTGATAGCATCCTGCACCCAAAAACCTGACCGGCTGTGCAGGGTATCATAATACCATAAGTTCCTATTTTATAACTCTGTGGCTGATCCATCTGTAATTTATTTATTGATTTTAGTTCTAAGCACCTTATGGCTAATAACCACTGTGCCTTCTAACCAGGATGGAAGGACTTTTGTTAGGTATGGGGAAAGTGTATACATTCTCTACCCTAGCATTTAGAGTAGTCAGTTGAAAGGCTCATATGGCCAAATATATGCTGGCATTTTTGCTGATATGAGTAATGCAATTGCTGATGTACCCTCTTCTGAGACTAAATCTTTACTCATTATGATTTTCTCTATGACTGAAGTTACTAAGCATTCTTTAAAGTTCTTGTACAACTATGCTGATGCAGTATCCTAGTGAGCTGCTACAGATTACATAATGTACAGCTATATATGGCTTAGGTCTGAAAATCTGCCAGATGTTAAGGCACAGATTCTTAATGTCCCCTTGAGAAAGGAAGTATTATTTGGTACATTTTCAGCTGAAGATTTGAAAATATTTGATGAAAGAGGGATACCTTGTCCAAGGAGTCAAATGGTTTAATCTCCCATTCCAAAGCATGACAGAGATTACACTTCTAGTCCTTGTCCCTTTTATAAAAAAAACTCTAAAAAAATCCAAATAGAAATATGGGAGACAACTGTACAAAACCAATGGTAGGGAAATTTAAAAAAAGGAGGTGCTTTCCATGCCTAATCACAGCCTAAGAAAAAGATCTTTTTCTTCCAACCCCACCTCCCATACTGACAACCCTTTAAATCTTGTAGGCAAGCCTTCTGTCTATTTCACTCTTTGGAAATGGATCACAGCAGATGCCAGGGTGCTGGAAATTGTCTAGAATGGATACATGTGGCATTAGAACTCCTTCCATCCATACCTAGGATTTCCTTTCACCCAAAAGGTCAGACGTCTCTCTTTCCTCCTATCATTTCCCTTATGTTATTTCAGTACATCATAGAATAAATTCCAAGGAAGCAGATTTCATTCAAGAATATTTGTAGCCACAAAAAAAAAAAGAGAAACCTGGAGACCTGTACTAGACTTGTCTTTCTTAAACCTTTGCAAAAAAGTTTCAAAATGCTCAGCTTTCAGTTTTTTCTTTTTTCTGTTTCTTCCAATATGTTTTTGTGACACTAGACCTAAAAGATGCCTATCATCACTTACACATTTCCAGAATCTTCACAAGCTTTTTAAAACTGCAGTCATTTAGTGATCCCTTGTATGGTGTGAGTAGATCCATCCTGTGATGAAATTTGTGGTAATTGCCCTTGGCCATTTTCATGAGAAGGGTGAACCAGTGTTGTCCAGGCCAAAAAGGAATTACCAAGATAATTTCTGGAGTGTCCTTTTGGATCTCTTAAAGACCTGTTCTTTATCCTTTGGTCCTTCACAGCTACAAAGGTATTTACAAAGGGTTTATTTAGTGTCTAGCCTTTTGCAGACTGCAAGACATTCACATTCTTTCCTACTTAGATGATTGCCTTATTTTTATAATCTATTTTCAGAACTGACAAGAATGTCTCTTTTTAATGGAATCTGTTTCAAAATGTAGACTTTTATATTGATTTAGAGAAATCATCTTTTATTCCTTCTCACAGAATAACATTTCTAGGTTGCCTGCTGGGCACATCCTTAATGGCTTATTTTCCTCTAGAAATTAAATGTTTTACCATATCCATTTCCTCTGCAGTTTTCTCAACAAGCAATTACTGCTACAGTACAATATCAAAGGATTTTGGGCTACATTGCTTCCAAGAGTAGATATGAGAAAATACAATTGTTTCTCAAGACAGTATGGTTTCAGCACCAGCATCCCCTATCTTTTCCAATCCCAGTGCTGAACTTTGTCAAGAAGGAATTATTATGGTGGGCAGAGAAAACCACACTGAATGCAGGTCCTCAAATCCCTCTATTCCTTTCTCAGTCTGTAACCACAGATTCTTCAGACTTTGCATGAGGTGCTGTATACAGCACAATCAAAATTCTTTAAAACCAGCATATCAAGAACAAGCATAGAAATGTTAAAGAAATGATAGCCTTGTTAAATGCATTAAATACCTTGAACCATTTGTGGACTCCAGGACCTCTACTGGTAGTAACAGACAGCCACTGTGATATGGTATATAGATGAACAGTGAGGGAACCAGGTCTTGTACATTGTGTTAGAGTAGAACACCTTGATAGACATGTTGAGCAGATCCTGGATAGACCCCCACAAACAGAAGTTAAACACCAAAGTCTATAGGAAATGATCTACCTGTGAATAATTTTCCCAAATAGATCATTTTGACTGTATTCACATCAAACAGATGAAGAAATTCTGCTCCAGGACATTTTGTCAAAAGACCAAGAAGACAGATGCATTTCCTTCCCATAGATGGGAATGCTCCTGATTGCCTTTACCTAGAATTCATACATTTATAGGTAGTTAGGCATGCAGTCCAGGAGCCCATTCAGGAGCCTAGTCCAAATTCTCAATTGCTCCAAAAGCACTGTCAGGTTAAGTGACTTGCACAAGGTCATGCAGTAATCATATGAAAGTGGAAAGATTCAAACTCTGTAACCATGGCACAGATAGCAGCTCATTAACAGGTCAGAGCTCTACTCTCCTGTGCTAAATGCCAGGCATACATTCCTTTAGATATCCAAAAGAACTCTCCAGAAATTATCTTGGCAATTCCTGTTTGGCCTAGACAACACTGATACTTCCTTCTCATGAAAATGGCCAAAGGTAATTACCACAAATGTTGTCACAGGATGGATATACTCACACGGGAGTGACTCATTGTGCCAAACCCCTTGTCTCTCTGTCTCACTCTGCGCATTTCCCTTGCTAGATTATCCCAGAAGCACTGGTCCATTTTTTTACATCTATTTTAAATCCAAAACCCTATCATACTTAACTTAATATTTGCTTTGTAATCTACGATTAATAGCAGCTTAAACAAACACCTTGGAGCAGACAAAGTAAGCACTCTGACTGAGATAATAGAAAAACAATAGCTGTTATGAACTGCTGATAGATTTTTATACATATTTATTTATTTTTTATCCTTTGTTGACTTGACTGTTTCAATTAGGCTAGTAGCCTTTTTTTCAGAGGAGACCCAAGGTGGTATTTATATTACTAGGGGAAATTCAGCCAGGGCATCAGGGAACTTCCCCTACTGTTGGTAGTCAGGGGAAGGCTTTGTGTGTTATACATCCTGACATCCTGTTTTATGTTGAGGCATGGAGACAGCCAAAAGTAACGGGGAGTAAACATGCGTGATTCAGCTTTTGCTGAAAATGGAGTGAAAGTTGCTGAAAATATAGTTGAAATGGTAGCATCGCTACTAGAAGTTTTTTTCTGGTTATGTGGGTGCAGAAAAAGCAGTGACTCTGGAGAAAAAGGAGATTGTAGCTGCAATAGAGATGGATTCAGAGGAAAACCTTCAGAGGAGATGGTATAAAAAAGAAGAGAGGTTAAGGACAGGATAGCAGAGCACACCAGGGACATTAAGAATAAAAAATCAACTAGTGCTTTATATGTACATACAACTACCTGTAATCATTTTAAAAGGCTCTTATTTTTTGTTATCGACTGAGCCTTTAGAAATGAAAGAGGTGGTGATCCTAAGTTGGAAATTGAAATCAAGGAAACTAAATGGCAGTTGAGATTAAACACCAAAGTTGAGCCAGGCATTAAGGAAAACATTTCTATTTCCAGCATATTAAAACAAAAAAGGAAAGCATGCTAGTTTAGAGAGCATAATAAAACAACCAGTTTTAAAAGGTCTTTTGTGCTTTTATTTTTATGTATTATTGGCATTCACTTGAGCTTAGGAAATTATATATTCTGTATTGTTTTTAATTAACGTTTTTCTGGTGTACTATTCAACTTGTGATAAATGATTTTTTTATATATATAATTGTTTAGAGTACCAAATGAAAAAAAAAATGTTTTTTTTTTTTTTTAATTTTTCTTTATTGTACTTTATACAACACTTAAAAACATGATTTGGATGGCAGCTCATGAGTTACTGCAATGTTATTTTAATGAGAGGATGTTACGTGGAGGGTTGTCTATAAAAGGAAGCAATTTATGTTTGTAACATGACTCTTGATGCCTATGGAAGGTGAAAGCGCTTAGTTGTGTTTTACAGCTTGTGTGTAAAATGTTTTATCGTTTTTATTGAACAGATTCATTTCAACTTTGCACTGTTCGTGGAGTACTCTCTTCTTTTTTCAGAGGAGATTATTTGAAGGAAATACAGTTATCTCTGAAAAATGTGTAATTACAGCCCTCTAATTGGGGGGGTTGCAGGATGATTGGAAGAAACAGTAAACCAAAGTGAGACAAAGTGGAGTAGCAATTTCATGGAAAAAATAAAAGAAGAAGAAAAAGGAGGAGAAAAGACTATGCCAGAAATAGTTCCAGAGACAAAAACTTATGCACAAACTGTTGAAGAAGGAGCAAAGAAGAAATAAAAGAAACAACAAAAGAAAGAAGTATACAGTACATGTGAGTAGTAAAACAGAAGAAAGTTTAGACAGGTATGAGGTTTGGGCCTCTGTCATAGTACCTCTAGGTGTCAAAGCAAAAGCAGTAAGAACATTTATTTTAATTAATAAATAGACTTTTTGTGACTTGATATTTGAGACTGGGCAGACCATGGAAATTTTTTAGGTGCATATGAACAAAAGAAAAATATTTATCCATGGTCAGAATATGTGGTGCAAGCTTTTTACAGACAAAAAAAAAAGAATAATGATCCAGTTTAGAACTGAAGTTGAAGCAAAAGAACTGAAAGAACATTTGTTAACTATTTGGAAAGAAGTAATGGACACTGCAAATAATATGATGAAAGAGACCTATGGACTGGGGGATGGGAATGTGGAGTAATACTGAAAATGGAAAATTATAATGTTATGCATGCACTCAGTATTATTAATGTTCATGGTAATAGGGTTTTGTGAAATACAGGTGTCAACCAAAGACTTGCTATTTTTGTGGAAAAATTATCATTTTAATCAATGAATGTGATAAAAAATATGTGATTTATGTAGTAAAGCAGGGCATTATGCAAAACAATGTGAGATGAAGTGCAAAAAATGTGGCAGTACTGATCATTTATGGCTAGAATGTGAAATGAATGTGCAAGAAAATGAAGTTATACAGGAGAAAGAGATATAAAAAACATGCTATGCAAGAAAATGTGCAAAAAGATGTGACTGATAAAGAACTTATACATGAAGTTAATGAAAGTAAGAAGGAAAAAGTGAGAAAGAATCTGATTGGTGCACAGTAAGAAATAAAAAATAATTTGTCAGGGAAAAGAGTTAAAGAAAGGAAAAGAAAATTCAAAAATATAACGCGTAGAGAAAATAAGAAAGGAAAGGGGTAAACATATTATTATACTAACTGTTCTTAAAAGCTGAAAATAGCTTTAAATGTGAATGGTATGAAAAATATTAAGACAAGAATAGGACTATTATAATGGTGTGCTGCAGTAGATGCACATATTATTGTTTTAGAAGATATCATATTATTAACAGAGGAAGAAAGAACACAAACTGAAAAACTTTGGAATGGTGTGGTAGTTTGGAACATGGGGAAAGAAATGCTCGGGCATATGTATATTATGTCAAGAAGGCATTAAAATACTAGGTGTAACCATAGTGGAACTAGGACAAATTACGGTAATAAACGAGATGGAAAAAATATATGTATAAAATTATAGCTTTATATGCATATGTAACAAAAAAGAGAGAAAAAGGATGTTTAAAATATTCTTGAATCATCTCATCTTTTGTCTGTTCCCGTTAGGGGTCACCACAGCAGATCACCTGTTTCCATTTCTTCCTGTCCTCTGCATCTTGCTCTGTCACACCAACCACCTGCATGTCCTCTCTCACCACATCCATAAACCTTATCTTAGGCCTTCCTCTTTTCCTGTTACCTGGTAGCTTCATCCTTAGCATCTTTTTCCCAATATACTCAGCATCCCTCCTCAGCACATGTCCAAACCAACGTAATCGTGCCTCTCTGGCTTTGTCTCCAAACCTTCCAACCTGGGCTGACCCTCTAATATACTTATTCCTAATCCTGTCCACCCTCGTCACACCCAGTGCAAATCTTAACATCTTTAATTCTGCCACATCCAGTTCAAACTCCTGCCTTTTTGTCAATGCCACTGTCTCCAACCCATATAACATAGCTGGTCACACTATCCTCTTGTAGACCTTCCCTTTCACTCTTACAGGTACTCATCTATCACAAATCACTCCTGACACTCTTCTCCACCCACTTCATCCTGCCTGTACTCTCTTCTTCACCTCTCTTCCACACTCACCGTTACTCTGAACTATTGACCCCAAGTATTTAAACTCATCCACCTTCGCCACCTCTACTCCTTGCATCCTTGCCATTCCTCTATCCTCCCTCTCATTCGCACACATATATTCTGTCTTACTCCTGCTGACCTTCATTCCTCTTCTCTCTAGAACATATCTCCATATCTCCAGGGCCTCCTCCACCTGTTCCCTACTCTCACTACAGATCACAATGTCATCTGCAAACATCATAGTCCATGGGGACTCCTGTCTGATCTCGTCTGTCAACCTGTCCATCACCATTGCAAATAAGAAAGGGCTTAGAGCTGATCCTTGATGTAACCCCACCTCCACCTTAAATGCATCCATCACTCCCACCACAGACCTCACCACTGTCACACTACCTTTGTACATATCCTGTACCAGTCTTACATACTTCTCTGACACTCCTGACTTCCTCATACAATATCACAACTCCTCTCTAGGCACCCTGTCATATGCTTTCTCTAAGTCTACAAAAACACAATGCAACTCCTTCTGACATTCTCTGCACTTTTCCATCAACACTCTCAGAGCAAACATCGCATCTGTAGTGCTCTTTCCCGGCATGAAACCATACTGCTGATCACTAATCATCACGTCTCTTCTTAACCTTGCTTCCACTACTCTTTCCCACAACTTCATGCTGTGACTGATCAATTTAATCCCTCTGTAGTTACTACAGCGCTACACATCACCCTTATTCTTAAAAATCGGTACCAAAACACTTTTTCTCCATTCCTCAGGCATCCTCTCACTTTCCAAGATTTCATTAAACAATCTGGTTAAAAACTCCACTGCCATTTCACCTAAACACCTCCATGCTTCCACAGGTATGTCATCTGGGCCAACAGCCTTTCCATTCTTCATTCTCTTTATAGCTATCCTTACTTCCTCCTTGCTAATCCATTGTACTTCATGATTCACTATCTCTACATCATCCAACCTTCTCTCCCTCTCATTCTCTTCATTCATCAACTCTTCAAAGTACTCTTTCCATCTCCTCAACACACTCTCCTTGCTTGTGAGTATGTTTCCCTCATTATCCTTTATCACCTTTACCTGCTGCACATCTTTCCTAGCTCGGTCCCTCTGTCTAGTCAATCGGTACAGGTCCTTTTCTCCCTCCTTACTGTCCAACCTTTCATACAACTCTTCATATGCCTTATCTTTAGCCTTCGCCACCTCTCTTTCTTTGCCATGCACCTCATCTACTTATACTCCTGTCTACTTTCTTCATCTCTCTGACAATCCCACTTCTTTGCCAACCTCTTTCTCTGTATACTCTCCTGTACTTCCTCATTCCACCACCATGTCTCCTTTTCGTCCTTCCTCTGTCCAGATGTGATACCAAGCACCTTTCTAGCCATCTCCCTTACTAGCTCTGCTGTAGTTACCCAGCTATTTGATAACTCTTCACTGCCACCCAGTGCCTGTCTTAACTCATCCCTGAACTCCACCTCACAATTACCCTTTTTCAATTTCCACCATTTGATCCTTGGTGCTGCACTCACACTCCTCCTCCTCTTAATCACCAACGTCATCCTACAAACCACCATCCAATGCTGCCTAACTACACTTTCTCCGGTCACCACTTTACAGTCTCCAGTTTCCTTCGAACTGGCCCTCCTACATAAGAATATTCTTGAATATGTTTGTGTAAATATAGACATTATGGTGGTGGGTGATTTTAATTGTAATTTAAGGAAAAAATAAGAGAAATTGTGATGTTAAATGGTTAAAGAAATTATGAGAAGTGGAAAGTTAAGTGTATGGGAGAATAACCACTGGACTTACAAAAAGAATGATTATTTTTTAATGTCTGATAGTTTAAAAGTTATAAAAAAAGGAATTACATATACTGGATTTTCAGATCATGTGGCTATATGGGTTAAAGTACAGGAAAATATATATATATATATATATATATATATATATATATATATATATATATATATATATATATATATATAAGAATAGGAAAATGAATAAAGAGAATAATGAAAAGGAATTAGATTTTGAAGAGAAAAAAAGAACTTATGGAATTATGGAAAAATCATATAAATATGAACGAATTTTATGAGAATTGGACTCTTGGTGATTTAATTTTAAAGATAAGTATAAGAAGTGTTTTTAGAATGTATAAGGAAGAAAAGAAAAAGAGATACACGACATTAAGTCAAGAAACATTTAGAGACTTGGAGAAGAACAATTCCTTTTATTAATAAGAAAGAGATATATATAAAACTAATGAAATTAAAATTAAGAACTTGTTAGAAAAAATATTGTTTGTAAGGAAAGAAAGAAAGAAGAGGTAGCACCATATTTGAGTAAAATGATAGAAGGAAAAATAATAAGATAATTAAAAAATAAGGAAGGTAAGCAAATAAGACAGCAAGAAGGAATATGCAAAATAATTAAAGAATTTTTATTTATTTATTTATTTTATTTTACATTTGATTACCAAGTAAGTGTCCGGCTGGGTTGGAAGCAAGTTTTCATCAGAGACCCAGGGAGAAAAGCTCCATACAAAAGCAACAGTTTTACAGTTATATAGAGAATGCAAAAAACAATAGTATTTAAAATAAAACAGTAGTAACAAAACATCTTGCTGGGAATTGAAAGTACAGTAAATGCATCATAAATACAGTATTGATAGTCAAAGTGCAAGCTACTCTGGAGCAACAGTAGATGAGAGCAATATACACAGAGTATGATACAAGATCAATAGACTGCAAAATTAGTAAGCATTTAATGTGGCTGACACATCATCAATATCAGGCAAAATAATAGAGGATCCTTATTCTGGGTTGGAGCAAGAACAGAGCCAGTGGTTGGAAAAGTGTTCTTTGACACTTTGCTTGAAGTTGTTAAGATTGAGGATGTGCTGAGGTAATAGGTTCCAAGACTTAGATATTTTGTTGGAGTACAGTGAGTCTCCAAAACTGTTTATAGATTTGGTTACTTTTAGCAGAAGTTTGTCAGAGGAACGTAGATCTCTGCAGTTAGTGTTAGCTTGGACTAAGTCTTTTAGGTCTTGGCAGTTATTTGGTTTGGTTAAAATTGCATGGGCACCAGTGAGTTGGTTTAGTTGAAATAGATTTGGTAGCTCAGTCCAGTTCAGTTTTTTTTAGAGCTAGGCAGTGGTGATCACTATAGGGAATGTTGGTAGAAAATGTGGCTATTTTATTATAACATGACTCTAGAGGTTTAGATCAGTCTGGGATAAGTTAGTAAAGATTATCTGAAGAGTAGAGAAGAGTGGAGAGAAGAAACAACCTGGCAATTGCTAGTGTGGAGGTGCTGGTGAGATAGGGTTTAGCTCAATAGAGTTGACCTAATTTTATATGGACTTTTTCTATAGTCATTGCTATGTTTGTCAAGTTTTAGTTGATTGTCAGTTGTGATGCCAATATGTATTGGAATTATTTGTTAATAGAGAAGAAAAAATATAGCAAATGTTGAAAGGTGAAAAACTAAACAATGAAGATAATGTATATTTAGAACAAAAAAATAACCATGAAAGAATTAAAGATATTAACACAGATTCTGCAACAGGATTAGATGGAATTGAATATGGTATGTCTAAAGAAATGAAAGTGTGGCAAAAAATAATTTTTATAGAAGTTATGAATGAATGGTTAGAAACTGGAATTAAAGAGAAAGAGATATGTACAGGAGTTATATAATTTATATTTAAAAAGGAAATAAAGAGACAAAAAAACTGGAGACCTAAAATATTGAATAATACGGATTATAATATTTTTTATTTGAATTGTAACAAGAGGTTACAAAAAGATTGGATAAAATATATGACCAAAATGTATTCAGAAGAAAAGGAAAAGGAAATCAGAGTTATTATGGATAATAAGAGAAATAGTTGATGATATCATAAATAAAAATGTAGAAGCAAAGTTTATGATAGGGGATATAAGTAAAGCCTATGATAATATTCAGTATAAATCATTATGGGGAATTTTGCAGGCATATAATGTAAGCAAAAAAATATTACAAGTAATAAAATATGTTTATGAAAGGAACTGTGAAACTAAATGTAAATGGCTGGATTGGGGAAGAAATAAAAATAGAATGTGGAATAAAGCAGGACTGCCCAACTAGTAGTATAATTTTCTCATTACTTATGAATGTAATAGTGAAAGAAATTAATAAAATGTCAAGTAGCATGGATACAAAATGATAAAGGAAGTACAATTGCCAATAATGTATATGCAGATGATATTGTAGTAATTGTTAAACATAACGTATGGATGGAAAAAGTAAATGAAAAATTACGTATAAATTTAAAAAATGGTTTAAGTACAAATAAAGAGAAAACTAAAGGATTTGGGTTTGAAAGTATGATAGGAGGTATTGAGGTTAATGAAAAATATATAGATATATTGGGAATAATATTTGGAAGGAATGAAATGGACAACACAACAATACAGACAACAACAATGGGATAATGTACTCAAGGAAGTAGAGTATATGACTAATTTGTGGAAATCATATAGATTTTCATATAGAAAAAAACACTTGTTGAACACCATGGTAATAGGAAAAATTGCGTATGTTGCTAACATCTATTTGATTCCTATTAAGTATGAAAAGAAACTAATGATGATTATATTTTTTATATGGGACTGTAGACTGAATACAGTCAAGAAAGGGATTCTATATATGAAAGAAGAGCAAGAAGGCCTGAGTTTAATAAGCCCAACAGCACATGCAGCATCTTTAATTTTATATAAGGTATTAAAAGGAATTATGAAGGAAAATAAAAACCTGATAAAAACGATACTATATTATAAATACAAAGAACTGTGGGAAGGAATGGAATTTAAAAAAAGAAGTAAAAGCATTGTGAATGAAGAAATGAAAGCGTATCAAAACAAAATTGTATTATGGAAATTAAAAAAGAATATATGTGAGGAAAATTAGAAAGAAATGGTACTTAAGTATTATGAAAGCATTTTATTGCATTGATCCATGGAAAGATTTAGAAATTGATGAGAAAAGTCATAACGATGAGACATAACTATAAAAAGATTAAAGAATGTAATGATTTTTTGTGGAGATTGTTAGAGAATTGCCGAATTTGCCATACAAAAAAGCAAGATAGAATATGTAATAAATGTGGAGAGTTTGAGACTGCTGAGCATGTGTTTTTGCAATGTGAAAGAGTTAATAATTTGTGGAAAGAAATATGTAAACATAATAGGGTGAAAAGTTAGTTAAAATTTGAGCAAATAAATATGGACATGATATAATTTGGTTATTATGGTGCATGAAAACAGGAAGAAGTGAAGAAATGGATGGAATAATATTTTATGTTTCATGGACAATATGGAATGAGAGACTAAATGAAATTAAATACAATGGAAAATGGACTTTGACAAAGATTTTAGAGAAAATAATGTTTTGGTTGTGGATAAAAGAGTGGGTGGTAATGCATAAATTGAAGTTTATAATGTATGGAGATTTGTAAATAGATGTAAATAATGTAAATATGTAAATGTGTAATGTATATAGCAATAAAAACCCTATTCTACTGTTGCAAGTAGGGTGGTGACACAAACACGGACTTCCTGCTTCCATTCTGAGCACAGTCTTGGCTTGGAGAAGCAGGGAGAGAGAAGAATGGAGACACAGGAGATTTGCTGTGGTAGTGGCACTCTTATGAAGGTAGTCGAGCTTTCAGTTGTTAAGGATGGAATGTCAGAAGTCAGCAGAAGAGGGTAGAAAGCAACTGAACCTTCTAATTTGGAGTTGTTTTGTGGTGAGTTGGGAGAGAAGGCAGTTAAGCCTTCTGTGGAGTTATTGGATGTTATGGCAGCCTGGAGGGAGAGGAGAAGATAGTCAAGTCTTCTTTTTGTGTTAATGGAGCTAAGAAAGGAAATATAAGGAAAAAAAGTAGTTGAGCCTTTTGCTGACAAACAGGATTTGTTTCAGTGGTATATGTGTGGAGAAGAGGAAATGGTTGTGTTATTACAATCCTCCAATCGGGGGGGGGGGTGCAGGATGATTTACTAATGGATGTAATACTAGTGAACCTGAGATTGGGAGAAAAACTTCATGGGGTGACATTATGGATAAGATTCAAGCTGAAGAAGTGAAGAAAAATTGTTTGCAAAAATGGTGAGAGGAAGAAAAGGAAGATTTAAGCAATACAGAACAGGGACTGAAAATACAAACTTTATTGTTAAAAGAATTTTAGTAAAGAAGAGGAAGGAATTGACAGGTATAACATCTGGGATAATATAAAGCCTTTAGGAACAAAAGCATCTGAGTTAAGAGCTTTTATTCACAATAATAAGGAAACTATCTGTGATATATATTTGAGACTGGTTACATGATGGAGAATTTTCATCCATGGAACAGGTACGTGTTTAAAGCATTTGGTAGAGAACGAAATGGAAAAAGAGACTTTGAAATGACATTTAAGTAAAATATGTGAAGACATTATGTGCATTTCTGAAGTTTTTGATAAAAGGGGTTTATGGACAAGGGGATGGGACTGTAATGTGTTGAAAATGGAGAATCAAAATATTACACAAATCCCTAATATAAATGTAGAAGGAGACAAAGGTGTGTGAAACACTGGGGCCAACCAAAAGCATGTTTTTCAGTGGGAAATCTGATGATTTAATTAATAAGAATATATGTGGAGAAATTGGACACAATGCAAAAAATGCAATTCAAAATGTTATAGATGTGAAAAACTGGCCACGTGGATGGATTATAAAGAAAGTACAGATTTTGTAGAAGGGGAATCAGACATTTACCAAAAAGAGCAAGAGCAAACACACAGAGCAAAAAATAGTGGAAGATGATAAGGATAAAGATGGAGAAAATAGAAAAGAATCTATTAAAGAAAATGAAATTGAGGAAGGTTCAGAAATAAGTCATAATGAAGATGTACAAAGTACAGTAAAGAAAGAAAAATTCAATTGGTAAAAGGTTGAGAGAGAGGAAAAGAAAAATTATAAGAACCAATACAAAAGAGGAAAGAAGGAATAGAGTGAGAAAAATAATTCAGCAAGAATACTTAAAAAGAAAGAAAAGAACAATTGTAGAACAGTAGCCATAAATGCAAGTATTATGAAAGGTTTGGTTAGAAAATTAAATATTTTGGAATGGTGCAAAAGACTGTATACAGATAAAATTGTTTTAGAAGACATATGAGTTTTAAATGAAGGAAGAATACAAACATAAAGATTATGAGGAGGTAATGAAATATGGAATTTGGAAAGAGAAATTTGTACAGGTATATCTATTTTATGCAAAGATTCAGTCAAAAAATTAGATATGACTTTAGTTATAATCAGTAGATTAACAATTTTAGATGCAAGATGGAAACAACAGGTACATAGAATTATTATACTTTATGCATATGTTACAAGTAAAGAGAAAATATGTTTCAAAATGTATATTATATAGTAGTAAACATGGATATTATAATTGTAGGTGACTTTAATTGTGATTTGAGATGAAAGAAAAAAGTGGGGTAATGATAAAATGTTAGAGTTAATCAGATATGGCAAATTTAGTATATGCAGAGCCAATAGATGGACATGTAATGGAGAGGAGAATAAAACAGAAATAGATCATCTCTTGATATCTTCAGGGATAGAGACAACAGAAGAAGGTATAATAGGAACAGGGTTTTCAGATCATGTTGCCTTTTCGATGGAGATTAAGCGTAAAGAATAATATATAAAAATAGGGAAAAAAATAGAGTATTAATGAAAAAAGTGTGATATAAAAGGAAAAATTATAGCAATGGAACTTTGGAATGATCATGTTGGTATGAGATATTTCTATAAAAATTGGTCTGAATGGTAGGAAGTATTTAAAGAAAAATATAAAAAATATTACATAGAGTGGGAATTAGATAATAGGAGGGGAACAAAAAGATTATAACTTAAGTAATGAGGCATTTAATAACATAGACAGAACTGATAGAGAGTATGTTATTAAAGAAAAAGAAATATATGAGATGAATCAAGAGAAAATTAAACACATATAAATAAACATTTCCTTCTATTTCACTGTTGCAGTATTCTTTACTAAAGGGATTCCCTGCCTTGGGTAGCCAACATCCAGACAGTGTACCAAAGCCGTAGAATTTTGTAGATGTCATTTGTCACATGTATGCTCCCCACTCAAAGCATAGGGTATAAAGGTGATGTACTGATGTACATACCACAGAACTTCTTTGTTACCAGTCCGAACGCCATTGTAGATTATCGGTCTGAATGACCCTTTTACTGTCCTCATTACCAAGCCATGTTTCAGGTAAGTGCCCCATTGGGGTTTCTTCTTATCTTTTGTTCCTTTTTTAATTTTAAGAGTTTACATGTCATCCAGAAAGGGAACATGTCAGTGTCGGGAGTCCCTATAAGGATCATCACAAGCAGTGTCTCTTCTGTGTGGGTGCTTCTCATAACCATACAAAGTGTTCCATCTGCCAAGTGTTTGTCCTCAACACTTTATGCAGTCATCTCTCCTCCTTGTCTATTTACCTGGAAAACCAGCATCTTATATTGTTGCTGCAGGATGCTATGGCAGAATCTTCCTATCCAGAAGGTCAGACGCCTGCCAAGAAAAAGGCCAAAAGAGTTTGGTCTGATTCAGCTGCTGTCTCACCTCCCCCAGATGCATCTCTTGAGGCTGGTGAAAGTCCAGAGGATCATGCAATTGTTATGTCAGATTTCTCTGCTGTTTTATTTCTTGGCTATTATGTGTTTGGATATTCCTCTCAGAGCTCTTCTCACTTGGATTATGGCTCTGAAGAGGAAGACTGTATTAGCCCATACTCTACCTTGGAGATACTATTTCTTGTGTGATGGAATCTTTTAAATGGGACTGTTCTCAGTCTGACATTCAAAATAGGTATTATGAACTCCTCCAGATGGAGTCTTCTAAGAATTCAGCTGTCCCTCATGTTTTGACTGCCTATACCTTTTCTGAAGCTGCTGTGACCCTGGATTCTCAACCTCCAGCTGCTAAGAAACCTGACAGATTTCACAAGGTACCTGAAAAGTGTAAGTTTCTCTACAAATGTCCTTCTGCTGATCCTTCTGTAATGTCTGTCTCTCCTGACTAACCTTCTAAGCTTTGGCCTTCCACTAAACTCCTTTCTTCAGACTAGGACAGAAAGACTATGGAATGGCTGGGCAAGAAGTTATTTACCACTGTCACCTTGGCATCTCGGGCTAATAATTACCAGACCCATATGACCAACTATGTTTTAGCCCTTCTTTTTCAGGCTTCCTAGGCTTTCTCAGACATTCCTAATTCTGAAGGGAAGGAAGGGCTCGGCCCTGTCTTTCTTTGGCTGTACTTCTCAAGTAGCCTGACATTCTATTAAATGTAGTTATGATGCAGCTGATGCCCCCTCTAGAGCTGCTGATTTTTCATTCTGTTTTGAGATATTTCTCTTAGCTTTGTCTCCAGCCTTTGCCTGATGATATTGTCAGGCTTCATATGAGAAAACTGCAGTGGCTCCTAAAGTCAGTTTGGCTCGGGCACTGTCATCTTCTGGATTTTCTAGTTCTTCTTCTTCCATGCCTCAAGCTCATGCTTCATTGGTTGATTCATCAACAGTTTCTCAACCAGGGATGTCCTTTTCAGCCCCCAGTTCCCTCTCTGGAACTTTTTTTGCATGCCTGAGACACAGGTTGGAGAGCCTGTTTCAGTCCCCTCATGGTCCAGAGTTTCTAACCCCCTCAGCAGTCAGACCACATCATTATCAAGGAGATGAGAGCTCTGCTTTTTGCTCTTCAAACCTTTCATTCCCTTTTTCTTCCAGTGCCTCTCAAGGTCTTTCCAGACAATACAATAGTGATGTGGTACATCAACAAGCAAAGGGGGGGGGGCATGGTCCTACCTTCTTTGCAGGCTAGCTGTTCAAGTTAGGAATCTAGCTGTCTAGTATCATGTGGCCCTTCAGGCTGTATACATTCCTTCAAGCAAAACACAGTGGCAGACTCTTTGAACAGGTCCAAAACACAGGCTCATGAATGGATGTTTCACAGAATTGTGTTTCTGGACATTGTCTATCAGTGGGGTAGTCCTCAGGTAGATATTTTTACCTCCCCTTTGAGCAAACAACTTCCTCTTTTTGCACCAGAGTTCCCAGTCCTCTGGCTTGGAAGGCAGATGCCTTATCTTTTTTTTTTTTTTTTTTTTTGGAGGGGGATGTTTCAATATGCCTTCCCCTAATTCCAAGGGTCCTGCTCAAGATAGAGCAGGACTCCCCCAAAATCTTGGTGGTGACTCCCTTTTGATCCAGGCAGCATTGGTTCCCTCTTTTTCTGCACCTAGCCAAAGGCAGTCACTGTAAGTTGCCTCACAGAGTGGACCTACTCACACAAGACAAGGGATGTCTCATCCATCCTCACTTGTTGACTCTTCAACTGACATTGTGGATTATAGGGTTTTCATCCCATTCAGGTTATCCTTTTTCTGAGGACATGCTTAGGGTTCTGCAAGAGGCCAGGAAACCCACTACCAGGAAATCCTATATGACTGAATGGAAGAAATTTTCTCTTTGGTGCCTTGCTCGTAACCTGGATCCACTTTCTGTTGTGTTCCCTGGGGTTCTGTCTCATTTGTGTGAATTGCTCCTTGCTGAGTTAGCATATTCTTCTGTTAAAGCTCACCTTTCAGCAGTTTCTACTTGTCTGTCATTAACTTCTCGTCTGGCCTCCAGGTTTGAGGTCAAGCAATTTCTTAAAGACATCCTTCATATCAGACCTCCCAGGAAGCCTATTCCACCTTCCCAGGAACTTAATTTTGTTCTTGAAAATTTGACTTGGGCTCCTTTTGATCCTGCAGCTTCAGCTTCCTTACAGCATTTTAAATGGAAGACCGTTCTTCTTTTATGCCTCCTCCTTTTTTTAGTTTTTCATAGGGACAGGGTGTCTTTTCATACTAATCCTTTTATGCCCAAGGTAGTTAATGAATTTTCTCTTAATCAGTCTATTAATTTGCCCTCCTTTTTTCCTTCTGCACAGTATGCTACTGAGAAGGTTCTTCTCATCTTGGATTTGCATAGACAGCTCAGATATTATTTAAATAAGACTAAGGCAATTCTCAAGTCTGGGCAACATTTTACTTTCATCTTAGATTTCTAGGTTTGGCTGTTTCTAAAAAAACATGTCTTCATAGATCTGTAAGGCCATTTATTTTTGTTACTCCATTCACGGAAAGAATCTCTGCCTCTGTAAAGGTTCATTCTGCCAGGGCCATGGCTTCCTCTGGTGCTTTTTTCAAAGGATTAGATAAGTCCATCATTGAGGCTGTTACTTGGGCCTCTGTCCATACCTTTACCAAACATATTACAAGTTGGATGTTGTTTCCAGAGCGAAAGCTGGCTTTGCCAGAGCTGTCCTGCATGTGTTTCTTGAGGGCTCTTCTGGGCCTTCCTCTTCCCAAGTTTTCTTTTGAGATGTTGCACTGCCCTTTAGTAAAGAACACTGCAACAGTGATATGGAAGGACATAGTACAGCTGTGTAAAATCTTACAGTAACAGTTGATGGTCCTTCTCTTCAGTGATGCTGTACTTCCTCCCTCCCTTCTCCCCTTCTATTCTTCTCTCTTTCTTTTTCTCTTTCTGGATGTACATGTGCATCCTACTTCCTAGGATTGTTGTTCCTCCTGGGGCTATTCAGTTCTGAGGTATGTATATCCATCTGTCACTCTGATGCCCTTTGCCTTGAGTGGGGAGCATACATGTGATATACGACATTTAGAAAATCTTAAGGCTTTAGTATCCTGACCGGACATTGGGCTACAAATGAAAGAATATCCCTTTAGTAAAGAATACTGCAACAGTGAAGAGAAGAACGTCTACTGTTATGGCAAGATTTTACACAACTATACTTTTGTTTTTGCTAGGAAGAAAGAAAGCAGTGGCTCCATACCATATTTAAGTAAGATGATTAAGAAGAATAATAGTGTAATAAGATGAATGAAAGCTGTAGCAGGGGAAATATAGAGCAAACAAGAAAAATAATGGAAATAGTGGTAGAGTATGTAAAAGAAATGTTTAAAGAAAAAAGATAGGAAGAAGTAGTAAAAGGTAAAGATGCTTTCAGAACATGATAATAAGGAATTAGAAAGAGAATAAGTTTAGATAAAATGGACAGAAAATTAGCATCAGTCAATATAGAATCGGTGGGAAGACTCAATGGAATAGAATTTCAAATGTATAGAGATATGTTACTCTGACAGTAAATGCTTTTTGGAGGTATTGAATGAATAGATACAAGAAGGATTTAAGGATTATGCAGGCTATAACATTTTTATGAAAATTATACAGAAAAAAATTGGAAGGTAAAATTAACATAGGAGCATACATGGTTGCTAGCCTATTGGTCGTAGGGCCTTTACAAACCTAGCTATGTTTTACCCTTGCTTCCTCTTAAACCAAGAGAAATAGCCTATATTAGCATATAAATTTATGATCAGCACCAACTGCCCTTATCCAAAATGGACATAGGTGAAACCCATGGGATAAATTTACACTTTCCCATCCAGTTGTCCAAGTTATGCTTAAATAGGGTAATTGAGGAGCTCTGTTTAACTTGAACTGGGAGTTTGTTCCAGAGGAGTGGCAGCCTCTGGGAGACATACCTGTCTCTCCAGCAGGTCCTGTTTATGTTGCAAGCTAGGTTAAGGTCTCTAGAGTGTGTGAGTCTTAACCCATTAGATTTGTGAATGTGCAGCATTTCCATTAAGGCAGGGTCTGAGAGTGCTCTGTACGTCAGGCAAAAGTCACCTCTAAGCAGTCTATATGATGCAGAGTATAGTGACAGTGCTGTCAGTCTGTCCGTGTAGGTCATGTGATGAAGGCCTTGGATTTTCTTGGTGAGAAACCTCTGAGATATCTCCAGCTGCTGCAGGTGTCTGGTGGGGTACATAGAGACGGGAGCATTGTACCCTATTATTGGTCTGATGAGGGACAAGTACAGATGAGTTATAACTTCCTTAATTTTGGATGCTATTTCTTGATTTATGAGATGGGCAACATAGAAGGCCTTTTTCACCACTGTGGACAGGGGATGATCAAAGTTAAGGCTGCTATCAACCTGCGTTCCTAAGTCTCTCACCACTGGGTTTGAACTTGGGGGATATTTTTAATGTAATTTTCTGGGATTTCACCATTGCCAAAGGTGATGATGATACATTTTTTTGCATTATATTTAAGCCTGTGGCTTTGGCACCAGTCATTTGTCTGTGTAAGCCCTTTTTGTAGCATGGTGATATCTTTATGGGTTTCAATGATTGCACCCAGTTTGCAGTCATCAGCAAACTTTGTAAGCCGCAGACCATCTGTTTTCACCTGAACTTTTGAGAAATAGATTCCAAACAGAAGTGGACCCACCACAGATCTTTGTGGAGCACCACTAGTAACAGGTCTGCTGGTAGAGATGGAATCCCCTAATTTGACTGTATGCATTCTTTCAGTGAGCCAGTTGGCTACCCATCTAATGACATATGGGTTTATTCCCAGCTGGGTAAGTTTATTGATGATGCCTGAGTGGGGGATACTGTCAAAGGCCTTGGCTAAGTCAAGATAGGTGGTATGCACTGTTTTGCCTTCGTCCAAGGCTTTTGTGACATTTTCAAAGAAGTCCATCAGGTTTAACAAGCATGATCTGCCTTTAATGAAACCAAATTAGGTCAGGTCAAGAGCTTGAAGATCTCCTATATCCTTGTTGATTAGATTCATGATGATTCTTTCCATGGCCTTACAGATAAGGCTGGTTAGGCTTTTGGGTCTATAATTCCCAGAGTCAGTTGAGGGACCTCTTGTGTGCAAAGGGATCACATTTGCAGCTTTCCATTCGGGTGGGATAAAGGCAGCACACAGACTGTGGTTAAAGAGAGTACCCAATGGTTCTACCAGCTCCTTTTTTACACCAATTAGTAAGTAGCCTGGGATGTTGTCCAGTCCCACAGAAGGTGTGTTTTTGGCCTTGGAGAGGACTGTTATGACCTGCTTATTGGAGATACTAGGTTGAGAGCTGGTGACAGATATATTTTGTGGTATGATTGGTGGGGACAATGGAGAGAAGTTTTCACTGAATCTGACTGCTAGCAGGTTGGCAAATTTCATAGGTTCCAATATGAGTGGTACTGTTCACTGCTAGTTCAGTACAAATCTGGGTCTTCCCTTTAAGATTTAGGATGTAGTTACAGAATGCCTTTTGATTATCCTTAGGCAGGGATGCTAACTTGGTTTCGTAGTTAGCTTTGGAGGACTTAACAAGATGTCTAATTTGCTTATTCAAGCTGTGGGGGATGTCTTTTCTCTACTGAGACATTTCCTTCTTGTTCTTAGTAAGCAGTTTCTTTCTCTTGTTGTATAACCTATTTATGCTGGATGTCCACCAGGTTGGTTTGTTTTTCGTGAGGATCCTGATTTAATCTGTTTTGGTATGGCTGAGTCTGTACACTTTTATAGGTGTTTATACAAGGCATTAGTGTACTCCTCAGTATGAAGACATTGCTGTCGGTGGTGAGCAGGGGTTTGAAACTATTCATGCCATTGTGTAGGAGGCTATAGTTTGCTTTGGAGAAATTTTTTAACCTTTTTGCTATGGGGGAGGGGGTCAGTTGTGGTCGTTAATTCAAACATAGCAGATTTGTGATCTGAGCTTACCAGGGAGGGACCAACACATGGAGTGGTGCAGTGATCTCATATTGGTGAGCACTGGGTCAAGGGTATTTGAGTCCCTTGTGGGGGTGCTGACTATCTGTTCCAGAGGATTTGTGTTAACAAAGTCCAGGAACCTTAGTGCGAGCATGTTAGTGCTCATATATATTGCCCAGTCGATGGAGGGATAGATAAGGTCACCCATGACTAGGGCATTTGGCTGTATTGTGGGTGACTCAAGTAGGGGCAGGTAGGCAGTGTGGTTTACCTGGTCCATGGAGGAGGACCTATAGCTAACAATGATGTGGATGGGGGTCTTTTCTACAATTAGCCAGACTTGGAGTAGCTCTCGGGAGACATACTGTTTATAGGTTCATAGGTAGGTACTAGGCTGTTGGCCCTAGGGCCTATATAAACCTAGCCAAAAAGGTACCCTGGCTTTCGCCACCCAAGAAAATAATTTTTCTGTGCCCCTGTCAAGCAGAGCCACAGAGGTGATTCCCGGGGTGAATTTCTTATTTCCCATCCAATCATCAAGATTTTTCTTGAAGAGTGCTAATGAGGAGTTTTGTTTGATATATATAGTTTGTTTGTCCCAGAGTATGGGAAGTCTCTGGGATAGGAATCTATCCCTCCAGCATGTTCTGTTTGTTGTAGTGATAAGGTTTAGGTCTCTAGGGTGTGTAGCTTGGAGGGATTGGGATTTCTTTAACTGGAACATGTCCAGCAGCTCTGGGTTTGACATAGCTTTATATGTTAGGCAGAGATCACCTCTGAGTAGGCGATATGCGACGGAGTAAAGCTGGAGTTTTTTTAGATGGTCTGCATAGGGCATCTGTTTGAGGCTGGTAATCCTCTTTGTGAGGTATTTCTGCGGCCTTTCCAGTTGTTGTAGATGTCTTGTGAGGTACATACCAAAAGGGGCGTTGTACTCTATAATGGGTCTAATGAGTGAGGAGTAGAGGGGAACAATGACCTTTTTTTTTCCTGGATGAGAAACCTTTTGTGATGAGGTGTGCCATGTAGAAGGATTTCCTGACCACTGTGGCAATGTGATTATCAAAGCAGAGACTACTGTCCACCTGTGTCCCAAGGTCTCTTATCACACTTTCGGTGTTAAGTAGATGGGTACAGAGTTTTTACCAAAGGGGATGACAATGCACTTTTTGACACTGAGCTTGAGGCCATGGCTTTGACATCAGGCATCTGTCTCAGTGAGGCCCTTTTGTAGGATGTCCACATCATTAGGAGTTTCGATTATGGCTCCTAGTTTGCAGTCATCCGCGACCTTCGTTAGCCAAAGACCTTCTGTGTTAGCCTGTACTTCAGAAAAGTAGATACCAAACAGGAGAGGACCCAGGACAGAACCCTGTGGTACTCCACTTGTCACTGGTCTGAAGTTGGATTTGGAGTCTGCTACTTTCACAGTGTGGGTTCTGTCAGTAAGCCAGTTGGCAACCCATCTTGTGACAAAGGGATTTATACCTTGCTTAGTGAGTTTATAATTTCAGTGTGGGGGATGGTGTCAAGAGCCTTGGCAAGATCTAGATAGGCTGTGTGAACCACCTTACTCTCGTCTACAGCTTTGGTGACTGCTTCAAAGAAGTCTATCAGGTTTAGGAGACATGATCTGCATTTTACAAACCTGAACTGGATGGGGTCCAGAGTTTGGAGATTACCGATGTCTTTGTGTATAAGATCCATGATGATATGTTCCATGGCCTTGCAGACCAGGTTTGTTAGGCTAATGGGGCGGTAGTTCCCGGGGTCTGTGATGGCTCCCCCTTTGTGGAGTGGGATAGCTGTCGCTGTGTGCCATTCAGTGGGCACAAAGCCTGAGGTGAGGCTTTGATTGAACATGGTGCTTAGGTGGGGTGCCAGTTCATTCTGCACTTTATGTAGAATGCAGCCTGAGATGTTGTCCGGTCCTATGGATGCTGTGTTCTTGGCTTTGGAGAGTGTGGTTTTTACCTGTGCAGCCGTGATTACAGGAACTTTGCATTCTTCCGGTATAGAGATGGGCCCTTTAGGTGGTTGGGGGGGGGGTAAAGTTAGCACTGAACCTTTCTGACAGGATGTTGGCAATATCAGCTGGTTCTGTATATCTAGTGCCATTGTGCTGTTACTCAGAGCAGATCTGAGTGTTGCCATTGAGATTCTTGACATAGCTATAGAATGCTTTGTGGTTGTCTTTAGAATCAGTGGGGATTTTGTTTTTGTAACTAGCTTTGGAGTATTTTATGAGGGATCTCAGCTTCTTACTGTGGCTGGCCAGGGAGTTCCTCCAATCATGGGATTTTACTCTTTTTTTTTGCAACAGTTTCTCTCTTCTGTTGTAGAATTTGTTTATGGCAGGGGACAACCAGATTGGCCTCCTTTTTTGAGGAAAGCATCTTGGTTCTGTTAGGAATAGCACAATCCATGCACTCGTGTAAGTGCTTATAAAGTGCATTTGTGTAGGATTCAGCAGTCATATCTCTATTGTCCATCTGCATAGGTGTCGTGAAGTTTGCCACTTCTGTCTTAAGAAGTGTGAAGTTGGCTTTGGAGAAATTTTTTACGGTGGTTTCTCTAATGGGGGGTGGGGGCAGGATGTGGATGTCTAAGGTGATTAGCTTGTGGTCGGATCTGACCAACGAGAAACTGACCTCTGGTGTGGAACACCAGTCACCCATGGATGTAATGACTAGGTTTAGGATATTGCTGCCCCTTGTGGGGGGTGTGGATAAGTTGATCCAAGGTATTGGAATTTATGAATTCCAGAAAACGTTGAGCAAAAGAGTTGGTACATGAGTAGTTTTCCCAGTTAATGGTGGGGTAGTTGAAATCACCCATTATTAGGGTGTTGGGTTGTACCTTAATATTTTCCATTGTATCAAGAAATGAGGAATGGGAATCCTGGGTCATGGTAGGGAATCTGTAGCAAGTTACAATTTGGATTGCGGTCTTGCCCAGAGTTAGTTGCACTTGGATAATCTGGGATGCATTTATGCTGAGCAACTAGCCTGGAGGTGTAGATATCCTTAATGAGTATGGACACGCCTCCGGCTTTAGTGTTTTGGTCCAGGTTAGGTGGCCGAAAGGTGTGGTATGAATTATAGCCTGGTAATGCAGGGGTGCTCTCTGGAGCCTTGAACCAGGTCTCTGTCACTGCACAGATGTTGATGTTCTTCATTTTAAGGAGTGCCTCAAGTGAATGCATTTTGAGGTTTAGACTTCTAGCATTGAGTAGCATTACCCTCATATTTTGCTCGCCTGTACCTGTTAGGGTGGTGAATTTGTCATTTGAACCTTGTCTAAAAAAGGCACTATATGGGTGGCAAGAGCCTTAGCCAGTATCTGGAATCCCAAGGGCGATAGGTGCAGGCCATCTCTGGCAAAGCATCGTGGTCTGTCGATCATGTCATCCCAGGCAGACAGATACTGGATCCCCTTAGAATGACATCAGAAGCTTAGCCAATTGTTGAAGTCCGTCATTTTGTCCTTGTATTGTGGTATCATTCTGGGTGATGGCAGGATGCTACTCAGGGCTAGTGTCATACCTGCCTGGGCTACAAGATCGGAGAGCTCCTCCATGTCTCTTTTCATGTAGTCCGGGGAGGTATGTTTCAGGTCATTCACACCAACATGGACAATGACAGAGTCATATTTTTCCTTGTTGTGGAGTGACCTGAGTGAGTGCATTATGTGGCGGATCCTGGCACCCGACAGGCAGCTGACAGTAACTTTCTCCTTGTTTAGCCTGGTGAGTGGAACATTAGTGTGCGTGACTATAGAGTCACCTATGACTAGAGTGTTGGGTATGTTGTTATGCCTTATGGGCTGTGGTTGAGTGGCACACTGAGTTTGTGAGCTATGTATCATTTGGGTTGTGTTGGGGGGTGGAGGTTGCTTGCGTTTCTGCTTTGGAGGTCTCTGTTGGTTGAGCAGATTTTTATTGAAAGCCTCCACGAATGTAGGTGTGTGTTTCGTGTTTTTATCTGTGTGTTTTGGTGGTGTAGGTTTTGACGGACCATGTGATGAGTGTGGTGTGGTGCAAGTGTTTACCTTCTCCTTTTGACTCTTTAGTCCAGTCTTACGTGAAGAGAGCTTTGCTTCCAGTTTGGCTATATAAGTGCATCTCTCACAGGTTGTAGTGTTGGGTCAGTCTTGAGGTGTATTTGTCTTTGATGAAGATGAATACACCTCCCCCCTTTGGTTCCTTCACGTTCATTTTGTCATCTGAATGTGTGGAAGGCATTGTAACCTTGTATGGCTGGGGTACTTGCTGAGCCTTGAACCATGTCTCTGATACTGCACAGACATCTGCATCTTCCAAAGTAAGGAGTGCTTCCAGTAATTGCAGTTTCTGATTTAGACTCCTTGCATTAAGTAGTATAACTTGAGTTTGTCTCTAGAAGATGTTTTTACATGGGGAATTTTGTTCTTAAGACATTGCCTAAAAAAGGCATGAAGGGGAGGGAAGTACCTTGGCCAGTAACCGAAAGCCAAGAGGTGACAGGTGAAAGCCATCACTGGCAAAGCAGAGTGGTCTTTCGACCATGTAGTCCCAGGCTGACAGATACTGGATCTGCCTGGATTGGCACCAGAAGCTAAGTCAATTGTTAGTCAATCATTTTTTGTTTGTAGTGAGGCATCATCTTGGGTGAAGGTATAATGCTGCTTAGGGCTGGGGCATACCTGCCTGGGACATATAATCAGCAAGTTCAGTCATGTCTCTCTTTATATAGTCCGGCAAGGTACATCTCAAGTCGTTCACTCCAACATGGACTATGACAGAATCATAACAGTACTTGTTGTTGAGAGACTTGAATGCTTGCATGATTGGGTGGATCCTGGCATCCGAAAGGCAACTGACCAGCTTGGTGAGTGAGACATCTGTTTGTCTCGCTATGGAGTTGCCTATGACCAAGATATTTGGTTTTGGCTTAGGGGCTTGTTGGGTGAGACACTGATGCATGTGTTTATATGTGTAGTGGATGCTGTTGGGACTGTATTGTGTATGGGCAGTTTGCATTTGGGAGGTCTCTTTTCTTTTGGTATACTTCTCGTGTGTACCTCCACATTTGTGGGTTTGTGTGTTTTGTTGTTGGTTTGTGGAAGACTGTGGGCTGACAACATGTTTGGCATCTGATTTGCTGAGAGAGACCATTGATTCCAGATTTATAGTATAGATACATCTCTCACATATTGCATTAGTATGTTTTAGGAGTAATGGGTTGTCAGTATACATGAGGCAGTTGCTACATTGCCTGAGGATACCCATGTCCATCAGGCTGGCTGGAGAAATACTGAGATAATTTCCATCAATTTTGTCAGGTTTGTTCTGTAGTAAGTAGTGGGGGAGGGCTGGATGGAACTGGTTCTGCTGTAGGACTAGTAGAATCAACTAAAGTATGGAGGTTTGGGAGTAGGTGGCTGCATCAACGCCTAAAGAATTCACTGCTGAGTTGCTCTCCTGGCAGCAGTGCACAACTGTGTAGTACACAGAGAAACAGGGAAGTCTAGGATGGTTCATGAGCAGCTACCTAGGGAAAAATTGACTTTCTAAATCTTTGAATGTATAATGGACATTACTAACCCCCATTGCGCAATGTGCAGCTTAGTTAACAATTTTCAAACAAGCTGGCCAATGGAAATGCTCATCCAACGATCCCCAACTCAGATGGGTACTTGGCTACAATCTTCTGCCACAACGGGGCAAGGGGCCCTCTTAATGTAAGATGGCTGGTTTTAGTGCTCAGATAATGCCAAACAGTCTAGATTCATCAAATCTGAATCTAGCTTATGTTATAAAATACACAAGTACTACAAAACACAAAGTGCAGGAAAAACAATTTCAAACAGCAAACTGTTGAAACAGTGGAACAACAAAACAGTTTAATATGGCAAAAACAGTTAAAAGTAGGTGGCACTTCAATAATACACAGTTTAAAATGCGGTACAGTGAATAAAAATATTTGTATATTTGTAGATTTCAAAGGATGCCTTGGATTTCTTTTGGATTCACTCCAGAGATCAGAGAGAGCAGGTCAATCCTAGAGAAGCTCCTGTAAACTGAGCACAAGCCCTTACAAATGTGGTGCTTAAATACAAGGTAAATTAAGCAATTTTCATACAAGCTGGTCAATGGAAATGCTCAGTACTGAGCCTTATTCCAAGAATCCCCAACTCAGATGGGTCCTGCACTACACACTTCTACCATAAGGATGCAGGGGGGGCCCTCTTAATGTAAGATGTCTGGTTTTAGTTCTCACATAATGCCAAACAGTCTAGATTCTACAAATCTGTATGCAGCCTGTGCTATAAAATACACAAGTACTAGAAAATACAAAGTGCAGAAAAAAACAGTCGCAAACAGTTGAAATAGTAAAACATCAAAAACAGTTAAAACTAGGCAGTAATAGCGCATGATAGAAGAGACAGTATATAGTGTCAAAGGGAAAGGAAGTCAATAGTTATTAATGATGGTTAGAGAATTAGTAGATGATTTTATATATAGGAGAGAACAAATGAAAATAATGATAGGTAACCTGAGCAAGGGTTTTGATTCTATACAACATGAAATATTATGGGAAATATTTTAGTCTTACAACATTAGTACTGAGGTAAAAAAATGTATGTGCTACTGCCCATGAATACACAAAATAAATGTCTTGGCAAATGGTTAAGTCAGGAGATAAATATTAAGAGGGTTATAAAACAAGGGTGCCATTTAAGTCACTTCATTTTTGTACTGGTGATGAATCCAGTATTAACTTTTATAAATCAAGATATGAAGAAAGAAGCATATGATACTAAGGAGAATAATAAATTACCTGTTATGTTAGCCTGCACAGATGACATCACACTTGTTAAAAAAATGTGAAAAGAATGGCAATAATGTTGAACTATTTAAATGTTTAATTGCCACAGGTTTATATTTAAAAGAGAAAAGAGTAAATGTTTGAGGTATGATTGTAAGATAGGAGAAACTGAATTTAATATGGAAGAAATAGTTTAAGGAATGCACCGTGGAAAACAAGAAATACGAAATTTACAATAGAAAAAGATGGTAGAGAAAATGAGAAGCACATATATGCTTTGGAGAACATTTAGGTAATCATCTATGAAAAATGTTATAAATTCAGTATTAATGGGAAAAATGGCCTATCTACCTAGTGCATTTAGTTTACCATCTGAATATGAGAAATACATTTGTACTGTTATATTCCCACTTAAATGGGGTTCCAAGCTTAACTCTGTTAAAAGAGAGATTTTATATGTTGGGAAAGAAGATGGAGGTTTAGGATTAATCAGCCCTGTGGTATATGCAGCTTCATTGAACCTGTATAAAGCACTTGTGCTTAAAATATAATAATGATGAATTACTAACTAGAATATTAAAACAAAAATATGATAAAGAATGGAAGCTAGTACTAAGTTTTAAAAGCTTAAGACAGTACATAAATGCTGAAATGCAACTTTATCAGGAAAAGGTGTTATTATGGAAAATAAAGATAGATGACATTGAAAATGAAAGAACAATATGGTATAAAATGTTATGTGTATTATGTGTACACTTGGAGATATTTACAGGATTTGAAAGTCAAATCCATAAATGCAAGAGCAGAAATTAAGAATATGGTAGAATGCCAAGACTTTTTGTGGAGATTGACTATAAATTACTAGTAAGGCCAGTACACCTTAAAAAATTAGAAGAAAGACCATGTAATTATTGTAAAGAAAATGAAACTACAGAGCATGTATTTATGAAATGTAAAAGAGTTGTGAACTTAAAGAAAAAATTAGGTATTTTAAAATACTTTGATGATATAAAGGGTGTGGATGATGTAAACATGGGCATGATAAAATAAGTTTTTATGAAAATAGAAACAAAAATGTCACAGGATACCTTCTCCTTGAAAAGAACCAGACACCAGGCAGGGTAAGGTTATAAGTGCTTTTGTTCCCTTTATTCACACTCACTACAAACTGAACTTCATCAGATACAAAACCTTACACACTTCCCCCTTTTTTATATACAATTCAATTAATTAATCACACTCAGCTAACTTAAATGAATTAATTAGTTGTGTGCTCTCATGTTAAAAACACATTAATATGCTTTTTCTTTAAAAATATATAGTTATGTATAATACATGAATAGTTCTCCTATAAAAAAACATATATAATAAACATTTCATCTAAGAAAATATATTTATAAATAACAATACAAATATTAAATACTAACTTAATAGCTTCTATATTCATTCAGTTATACCATTTTTAGCTAATCTCATCTGCCTTTAAATGAAGCAAGCTCCTTAGAGAAATCCTGTCATTGATACCAGGAAAACTGTGGCATTCAACAAAACCTGCCAGTGTGTTTCCCTATATTCTAAAAAACAGGGCAGGTTACCCCCCCCCCTCCTGTCTACCTACATTTTCTAATACACAGAATAGGAATGTTTTAAAATCCTTACAGTTTATGCTGTGTCTAAATAAGACATTTGTTTTGTCTTCTCTCTTAATTGCATAAATGTGTTGGTAAATTCGCTTTTTTAACTTGTTTTCCATTTTTCCTATATAATATGCACAGCATGACTGGCACAAGGCCACATAACTCCTTTTGTATTACAGTTATAATTTCCTGTCACTGGAATTATTCTATTGTGACCCTCTATCACTATATTCCTGCATTCATAGATGTACCTACATTCCCTGCAGCCATTGCATTTCCTCATATTACCTAATGGAATCCTGTCTTTGTCTTTCTTCCTTTCAAATAGATTCTTAATTCTGGGTCCTCTTCTGAAAATGATTTTTGGTTTATTAACCAGTTTTTCAGTTAATTCATATGCCCCAAAAACACAATTCCAGTTATTTTCCACCATTTTTATAGACCTCTACACTATCCTCATTATATGTTAGCACACAGCAAGTAGTTACCTCTTCTGTCTTCTTAACAGTCAACAAACTCTCAGTTTCTTTCAATAATGAGGGATAAAAATCTTCTTTCCTGCTTATTATGTAACTCTCCTGTCCCTGTAGGGCACTAGTTGGGTAATCCCTTATTCCCAGCATAATTTTTAATTCTACCATTTGTTCTTTAAACCTATTGTCATCTGTTGTTAATCATGATATTCTAATCATTTGGCCCTTTACCAAATTTCTTTTTTGCCAAAAGGGGTGGTCACTCAAAGTACAGATAACTATTCGAGTGGGTGGGCTTCCTATATATACATGATTCATAACATCCATCCCTTCTATTTTTGTATAGGTGGATGTCCAGATAACTAACTGCTTCTTTCTCAATTTTACTGGTAAAGCTCAAAAATCAGTAGTGGCATTGATATAGTTCAAAAAAATCATCTGCCTCATCAAGCCCCCCTTCCCATAATATTAGAATATCGTCCAAAAATCTATAATATCTAAAGATATTTTTCCAGAACATTGAATTTAACACAAATTTGGTTTCCCAATACCAAAGAACGATATTAGCAAATATTGGGGCTACTGGACAAGCCACGCTGCTTCGCAAGGGACGGCTTGCACCTGTCACCCCTAGGCTTCCGGATATTGGCAAAGGCTCTTGCCACCCCCATAGTGCCTTTTTTAGGCAAGGCTCAAATTCTAAACCTACCACCCTAGAACACAAAAAAGTAAAAAAACTAAGGGTAATGCTGCTCAATGCCAGAAGTCTCAATCTCAAGATGCACGCACTCGAGGCCCTTCTCAGTATGGAGAACATCGATGTCTGTGCTGTGACAGAAACCTGGTTCAAGGCTCCTGAGAGCACCCCAGCACTATCAGGTTTCACCTCATATCATGCGTTCCGCCCCAAAATCTGGACAACACCAAGAAAGGAGGGTGTCCATATTCATAAAGGACACCCACACCTCAAGGTTGGTGGCAACGCACGATGCATCGGAGACCATCCAGGTGCAATTAACCATAGGCAAGACTGCTCTGCAATTTGTAGCATGTTACAGGCCACCCTCTCAAACTCAGGAACCTCACATGGCCTTCCTGAAAACAATGGAGGGGATAAATGTATCTCCAAACACCATCATACTAGGTGACTTCAACTACCCTAATATAGACTGGGAACACTACTCAAGCCCAAACACTCTAGCCCAAAGGTTCCTGGAGTTCATAAACTCAAATACTATGGAACAACTCGTCACCATCCCCACAAGAGGAGAAAACATACTTGATCTCATCATCACGAACATGGGATCACAATGTTCAACACCGGAAGTATACCCCTCACTGGTGAGATCAGATCATAAACTAATCTCGCTGGAGGTCCTCATCCTGCCCCCACCTGAAATAAAAAAGACCACAGTGAAAAACTTCTCAAAAGCCGACTTCATACTTCTAAAAACTAGTGTGGTCTCCTTTAAGGCCCCTGAGCCAGTGGTAAACATTACTCAAACCGCTGAATCACTTACAAATGCCTTCTACCAGCACCTACAGGACTGCATGGATCAGGCAATCCCAAACAAAACTAAGACTCTTTGTACCAAAGGCAAGCGTCCAGTCTGGTGGACCCCAGCCATAAACAAGCTCTACAACAAAAGGAGGAAGCTACTACAAGATAGAGCAAAATCCTTGAAAGGTAAGACACCTTTGATCATTATAAGTAAAAAACTAAGAGCTCTCATAAAATCATCCAAGACAAATTTTGAGAGAAAAATCGCCAAGGACTCAAAATACAATCATAAGGCCTTCTTTAGCTATGTTAGAAACCTAGGAGGAAACTCCCAGATATGCTCAGAATTAGTTCAAAATGATGTGAAGATTACTGAACCTACACACATTGCCAACATACTGGCTGACAGGTTCAGTGCAAACTTCTCCCCCCCCAAAAGGAGAGATATCTATACCAGAGGATTGTAGCCTCCCAAACATCTCCAATGCCCAGGTGAGAACTGCTCTCTCCAAAGCAAAAAACACAGCATCCATGGGACCGGATGGTGTCCCCGGCTGTGTGCTCCACAAACTCAATGAGGAATTAAACCCGCAGTTAGGACAGCTGTTTAATCTTAGCCTCACCTCAGGATACGTACCCAAGGAGTGGCGCACGGTGACTGTGGTCCCACTTCACAAGGGCGGTGCCTCCACCGACCCTGGAAATTACCGTCCCATTAGCTTGACAAGCCTTATCTGCAAAGCCATGGAGAGGATCATAATGGAACTCATAAATAAAGACATAGGGAACTTGCAGACTTTGGATCCAACCCAGTTTGGCTTTGTCAAAGGCAGATCATGCCTTTTAAACTTGGTTGACTTTTTCGAGACAGTCACCAAGGCCATTGATGAAGGAAAGGCAGTCCATACAGCCTACCTTGACCTGGCAAAGGCCTTCGACACAATACCCCACTCAGGTATCATCGAAAAACTCATCAGCTTGAATGTAAACCCATACATCACAAGATGGGTTGCAAACTGGCTAAGTGACAGAACCCACAGGGTCAGAGTTGCTGGAGCCATGTCAGACTCAAAGCCTGTCACAAGTGGTGTCCCACAGGGCTCAGTCCTGGGTCCACTCTTGTTCGGCATCTACTTTTCTGAAGTACAAGCAAACACAGGAGGGTCATGGCTGACAAAGTTTGCAGATGACTGCAAACTGGGTGCCATAGTCGAAAACACAACTGACACAGATATCCTTCAGAAGGGCCTCACAGAAACGGATAACTGGTGCCAGAGCCATGGCCTAAAGTTAAATGCCAAGAAATGCATAGTCATACCCTTCGGGAAAAACAAGGTTACCCCTAGCTACCATATAGGTGGCAATCCACTGAGCACAGAATAAGTCATCAGGGATCTGGGGACCCAGGTTGACAGTAGCCTTTCGTTTGACACTCATGTTGCTAAAGTAGTTAGGAAAACCTTCTACATTGCCCACCTGATCATGAAGGGATTCACATCTAGATCAAGGGAGGTCATCGTCCCGCTGAACTCATCACTCATTAGACCTATGATTGAGAACAATGCCCCATTCGAATGTATCTGACCCGACACCTGCAGCAGCTGGAAAGGCCCCAAAAGTTCCTCACCAAAAGGATAAAGGGTCTCAAAAATATGTCTTATGCTGCCCGACTGAAAGAACTCCAGCTCTATTCAGTCTCATACCGCTTGCTCAGAGGTGACCTGTGCCTGACATATAAGGCCATGTCAAACCCTGATTTGATGAATATGCTTCACCTCAAAAATCTAGATCCCTCAGAACCACAAGGGCGGGAGACTTAAACCTTGACACGGTTATTAATAGAACGTGCTGGAGGGACAGATTCATCACCCAGAGACTCCCTATGCTGTGGAACAAAATCCCGGTACATGTGAGGCAGAGCACCTCGCTGGCCTTGTTCAAGAGGAATCTTGACCAATGGATGGGGGATCGCAGATATACCCCAGGGATTACTTCAGTGTCACTGCTTGACAGAGGCACAGCAAAATAATAGGCATAGTTTTATTCAAACTAAAAGGGTGGTGAAAGCCAAATAACTATGGGCTAGGCTTATAAATGCCCTTGGGCAGATAGCCTAGTATGAACATATGAACCTATGAACCTATTGCTACCCCTTGAGTTTGCTTGAAATGTTCCCCTGAAACCATACAAAATTATTTTTCAGAACCAATTCCATGAGGGTAGCTAAGACATACACCATATCCCTTAAAAATCTAGTTGCTATCCTTAGTGCTTCCTGGAAATATTCCATTTCTTCTTCTTCATGTGGGATACAAAGAAAAAGGTCCTTAATATCAATAATCAAGAAAATAGCTTCTTGAACTTATTCTTTGCCATGCACTGTAATAAATGACAACAGTCCTTCACGACATGGTTTGTATCCTCAAAAAATCCTTTTAAATGGAAATCTAACATTTTTGCTAAAGGTTCTGTTTTACTCCCACCTCTTGCCACTATGGGTCTCATTGGTGGATCCCCTAATGATTTATGAATTTTGGGGATCCCAAAGAAGGCTGGGGTTACAGGATTGTTCACCTTTAAGTATCTCACCTCATCTGCACTGAAGGTGTATTCCTGGAAGAGTTCTTCCAAAATCATGTCTAATCTACCATTAAAGATGTTAACCTCATTCAGTGATGCTGCACTAAAGTAGGAACTGTTATTCACATATTTCATCATTTTGGTGGTGTAGTCATAATGTTCCATTACAACTACCCCTCCCCCCATATCGGGCTTCATGATTCTTAACTTCTTGGTTCCTCATTAACTCTGTTAATGCCTGTTGTTCCTCTTTTGTTAAATTGTGGTTAATCCATCTAGTCTTATTCCCTATTAAATTCCTGTATTCTATTTCATTCAATCGTTCAAACAGGGCCACTGATGGTAATTCGGGGGGGGGGGGGGGTTAAGTACTTTTTCTTTTTAGGGTTACTCTGGTTGCATCACTCTCCTTCCCATTCTGCATTGCCAACTTTAAATGTGTGGCCCTTGCAAACATTTTCAAATCTAAAATGGTATTAACCATACAATTTTGTTTCTTAGGGATAAAACTAAACCCTTTTACAAATAGTTCTGCATGGGTGTTATTTAATGTGATTCCACTGTAGTTATAAATCTTAAGGTCCTTATATTCCAGAATACAAACATTTCCATTTTCATTATTGTCATTACTGTTCCCTGTATTATTACTATTGTCATTATACATAGCTTCAAGAGGGACATTATTAAACTCAAATTCATGCTGTAAGAATATATAATTTCCTTCATTGGTTATGTTCAATACATCTAGATTTTGTTTGTTCCCCAAAGATTCATCACAATATATCTCGTGTGTAATTTCAACCACAGCCCATAAGGCATAACAACGTACCCAACACTCTAGTCATAGGTGACTCTGTAGTCATGCACACTGATGTTCCACTCACCAGGCTAAACAAGGCAAAAGTTACTGTCAGCTGCCTATCGGGTGCCAGGATCTGCCACATAACGCATGCACTCAGGTCACTCCACAACATGTACAAATATGACTATCATTGTCCATGTTGGTGTGAATGACCTGAGACATACCTCCCTGGACTACATGAAAATTGACATGGAGAAGCTGTCCGATCTTGTAGCCCAGGCAGGTATGACCCTAGCTCTGAGTAGCATCCTGCCATCACCCAGAATGATACCACAGTACAAGGACAAAATGATTGACTTCAACAATTGACTAAGCTTCTGGTGTCATTCTAAGGGGATCCAGTATCTGTCTGCCTGGGATGACATGATCGCCAAACCACGATGCTTTGCCAGAGATGGCCTGCACCTGTCGCCCATGGGATTCCGGATGCTGGCTAAGGCTCTAGCCATGCCTATAGTGCCTTTTTAGGCAAGGTTCAAATGACAAATTCACCACCATAACAGGTACAAGCAGACAGAATCTGAGGGTATTGCTACACAATGCCAGAAGTCTAAACCTCAAAATGCACTCACTCGAGGCACTCCTTAAAATGGAGTACAGCGACATCTGTGCAGTGACAGAGACCTGGTTCAAGGCTCCAGAGAGTACCCCTGCATTACCAGGCTATAATTCATACCACACCTTTCGGCTTTTGAATACTGGCCAAGGCTCTTGCCGCCCCCATACTGCCTTTTTTAGGCAAGGCTCAAAAGACAAACCCACCACCATAAATATCACAAGTAACCAAAAACTGAGGGTAATGCTACTCAATGCCAGAAGTCTAAACCTCAAAATGCACACACTTGAGGCACTCCTCAGTATGGAGAACATCGACATCTGTGCAGTAACAGAATCCTGGTTTAAGGCTCCTGAGAGCACCCCAGCACTACTAGGCTATAACTCTTACCATACCTTTCGGCCACAGAACCAGGACTGAAACACAAAAGGTGGGGGTGTATCCATATTCATCAAGGATACCTACACCTCCAGGTTAGTGGCACAGTACAATGCATCAGAGATCATCCATGTGCAACTAACAATGGGCAAAACTGCAATCGAAATTGTAGCTTGCTACAGATCACCCACCATGACCCAGGACCCCCATTCCGCATTTGTGGAGACACTGGGAAATATGAAGGTCCTACCAAACACCCTAATGCTGGGTGATTTCAATTACCCAAACATAAACTGGGAGAACTACTCAAGTACTAACTCCCTTGCCCAATGCTTCCTAGAATTTATAAACTCGAATGCCCTAGATCAACTAGTCAACACCCCCACCAGAGGGAACAACATATTGGACGTGGTCATCACCAACATGGGTGACCGATATTCCACACCAGAGGTGAACCCCTCGCTGGTTAGATCAGACCATAGACTAATCACTCTGGATATCCACATTCCAGCTCCACCCCCAATCAAGGAAACCACAGTGAAAAACTTTTCAAAAGCAAACTTCACGTTACTTAAGACTGAGGTGGAAAGGTTCACAGCCCGCATGCTAAAGGACAATGCTTTCCAAGCTGCTGAAACCTTTACAAAGGCACTCTATGAGCATCTGCAGGAATGCATGGATCATGCTATCCCAAGTAAAACCAAGAATCACTCCTCCAAGAAAAGGAAACCAGTCTGGTGGACCTCTGCCATAAACAAGCTATACAACAGAAGGAGGAAACTAGTACAGAAAAGAGTAAAATCCCAAGAAGGAAAGACATTAAGGGAGCCCGGAGGATGTTTTGCAGGGGGCTGCAAACCAAGAGCCCCGCCCACACAGCCACACTCCCTCCACCCACACAACCCCCCCTCCACCCACGCAGCCATTACAGGATCCCATTACTTGGCTATTTCTCCCCAGTTGCCATGAACACTGTTCAAAATTCTCAGTGTGCATACTGTTTTATGCTTTACTTCTACAATGATTGCAGATATCTAGATTTAATTAGGAATCCATGATAAGTTTTATTTTACATACCCCATGTACATTGCAACTAACTCAAAGGAACTTTCAGCTGGCAGCCCTTTTGAATTCTGATCAAGAAGGCTTGGCTGTTCAGTTCTCTATACTGGAATAATTTCTCATTCATTGCTAATAGTCATTTTATTTACTTGGGTACTAACAGAGTTTTCCTTTTTATTTTTTACCTACCATAAATACAAGGTATTTGTTTTATCTCAAAATACTTCCCCTTGTTTTATTTATTTATAAATGACTTAGAAACAGCTGCTGGGAAATAGTGTTCATTAGCTCATTATTCCTCATGTAGGACACTAAACTGAGTCCCATGAGCCTGTTCAGATTATACAGATTTAAACAGATTAGTTTATAACACTAGTGTTCTTTGGCTTCCAAGATTAGCTCTTAGTAACACAAGTTGCTGTTTAAATAAAAGCTAGCATTCTGTGCTCTGAATGCATGACACATTATAGCTGTATTTAACTTAAACTGTGTGCAGTCACTAAATTATGTATATCTTTTAATTAAGGCTTAATCAAGCATTTCTTCATAATCCCAACATTGACAAAGTTGCAAATCATCACTTCATCTTTTTAAAGATAATTCCAATAGCTCTAATATATGCACATTATTAATTATTTTTTTCAAAGATTAGTTTTACTGAGTGGACGAGGGAAATTCTGGGTGCTTTCTGCTTTTGTGTGGTTGACACTTAGTTATATGAAACTGGGTCTGCATTATCAGTGATGTAAACAACTTCATTATATACTTAACTAAAAATTTTAGACCTTTTTTCTTGACACAGCCATTACAGTATCATTCTTGTTACTGTGATAAACAAGAGTAGCCATGTATAAGAAGTGTACATATTTATACATATGATTATAATATATACAAATTGTATTAATTATAATATAAAATAATTTAATGATATCTCTTCTATAATACAGCACCACTTGTTAGAGTGTGTTTTAAATTTATAGTTTTTAATGTTTTTCCAGCAAGCAATGAAACAAAACATACGAACCAATAATGACAAACTGCCCAATTCAAAACATTTCAATCATAAAAGGCCTCTTAAACTTCTATCATTACAATCCACCAATGTCAGTCAGTATGCACAATCTCTACAGAAGAAAAGGTCATCTGAATAATTTCACATTAAAGAGATCTGTAACTAATGAATAGTTGATATTAGCAAACAATTTTTGCATTTCAGTGTTTCATTTACAAATTCAGTGCCTGCTGCCCTTGAAGAATTAAATTGCTGATGCTACATTAAAAAAATTGGTAAGCTCTTAATATTGCAATAGGGAATGACTGGCAAACCAACAAGTTCACAGTTTATAGGCATCTCATACAAAGGAGGGCACACTCAGAGTGAATAACTCCTGTTCCCCTTAAAATGCATCAAATAATCAGCAACTGAAAGGGCATGTAATACCAGCACTTTATCTGCTTGGTGTGGGAGTAGCGTCCACAGCCTTCTGCACCAAAGGCAATTATGGTACTAACACTGCTTTCAAATTCTACAGTGCAAACAGTGACTACCATTAGCTAAACAAAACATTTAGTTGCACTTAGTAAGAGCAACAGTAAATTTCTCTTCCCTTGAAACTCATTCCTAATGCCTTACTCTCACATCATATATTTTTGCTGGCATAACACTATTCAATGTTCTTTAACCACTCTGCAAATCTGAGTATTAGTTCCTTCAATAATTTAATCTCCAGTTACTAATATATAATTTCTGACCCGACTAATTTTTCACCTATTATTCAGTACTGTTTGATATTCCAATTGCATAAAAGAATAATCTTCATTACAGTTAGTTTTATTAACCTCACCGTTTTTACCACCTACAACACTTGCTTGCAAGGATACAATTCTCTTCTAGTTGTCCTTTGAATCCTCAATCTGCTGAGAATCCTGAATTGCAAGTGTGTCATCTGTAGCATCAAGTTTGATACAGGTCAAGTGATCTATACTAGTAGAGGGTACTTCCTTTCCTTAATGTGTTCTACTTGCACTTTGCTAAACATGATTTATCATCAGCCTAGTCATTAAAATGCGTAAGAGTTTTCCAAGTTGTGCCAACTGCGCAAGTAAAACCATCCTCAACAAGTCCAAATTTATTACCAATAGTAGTAAGCAAACCCATCTTCTTACATGAGGAACAAAAGTCTCCAAAGTTATAATGCATTGTAATTAATATACACACAGTATAATACATTGGACAAGATATGTAATACTTCAGCAAATCAATCGATACACATTTAAAGGATGCATTTTCAGTGACAATTAACAGTAAAGAATTATAAATCAAAAATATATAAATCAATAACAGAATTCACAGACATTTTAACAACTAGGAAATGTAAGTCAAATTGTATGAAGGAATCACAATATATAAACTAATATCAAATTAAGTGCACTGAACTAACCTTTTATTCTGACCTACAGCACCAGTTTTGCATGCGACACTGCTAAACATCTGTAACTACTTGAGCTTGCAACCACTTGTGGTCACGGCTCAAGTTAAACATCACTTTGGGATAAGGTATGGAGTGTCATACCTACAATCTGTACCAAGTTATAACTAACTAGGCCCTTTATAAGCAGAAACACTCTATCACTTCAATCTGTCCCTTTCTTGCAACAAATAGTTAAAGAATCAGAGATAAAAAATAAAATATATCACATAAAGGATACTCCTACCAAGCAGTTAAACAGAAAATCACAAAACATTGGATGGCTAAAGATACAGTCTGCTCATCATGCAACCATTGTTATCTTTTTTGTTTTAAACTCCATGGATATAGCAAAGTACAGCACTCAATTAGCACATGCTTCAAACTATTAAGAATAACAAAACATCTACATATAGATTTCATATTTCTCTCTTCAAAAAACACACTCAAATACATTAAAGAAGGTTTACATTAGGAAGGTTTGTGGCAAGCACTGTGGTGGCAGGACAGGTAGCTTTCATCCTTCTAAGTTGGGAACTGCTGATTGAGAGCCCAGTGTCCAAGGGTATTAGTTCTGGTTTAGGCACTTGGGCTTCAGGCCAGTTATTTTACATTAAGAAGGTTCGTGGTCTGCACTCTTGTGGGAGAAGAGGCTGGACTCTGCCCTTCTGAGCTGGGAATTTCTGGTTAAAGGTTTATGGTGCCTGAATATTTTAACTGTATCTTACTGAATTTGGTACACCTTGTTTGCTCTAGCATAGACTAGATCCAGGCCTGCTGAATCTAGCTTTGTTTATATGCTTGTTGTTTGTTTGCTTGTTATTTCCCTGGAAGCTAATTCCACCTAATACGCGGCTTCTCAGCGCTTCTGTGGATCACTAGTGATATCTGCATTGCTTACTGTACTAGTTCCTTGTTTCACTTGAAAGAAAGTTACTGTTTGTTCTTTTTTGCATTTAGTTACTTGTAACACATTGCACTCAAGTTACCTGGCACTTGCTCACTAAAGCAATTATATAAGTCAGCACTAAAAATTAAAAGCACTACACCCTCACTCCCCACTGGCCCTTGTTTTCAATTATTAAGGAATTCCCAATATTATTCTAGCATGTCCAAAGGTCAGTTGTCAATCTCCTCTCCGGTCCAGCTGGTGAATCTGGGAATCTTGAGGCAATGTTATAACTGCCTCATGTACACAGACAACCCTCTCCTCCTCCCACATAACACAAATACTTGCGAGAGATGCAGCTATTTAGCCAAACTGGAGGCTGAGCTCTCTCAACTCAGGACTGGCAAGACCAGACAGGAGGAGAAGGCAACTACACACACCACAAAACCAGCTTCACATAATGCTACCACACCACTAAATCAAACACATAAACACACAAAGACATACTCGGAGGTTCTGAGTAAAAATTTACCTAAACAGCAGAGGCCTCCAAAGCAGACACCCAAACAACTGCTACCTCAAGACACCCCACAAGCAACACATAAACCACAAAAACAGTGTGCAAAGCAGTCACAGCCCTTAAGGCCAAATACAACACCAAACATACTTGTCATAGGTGACTCCATAGTCAGACACACTGACGTCCCACTCACCAGGCTGAACAAGGAGAGGGTCACAGTAAGCTGCCTATCGGGCGCTAGAATCCGCCACATAACACAAGCACTCTGGTCACTCCACGGCAAGTACAAATATGACACAGTCATTGTCCATGCTGGTGTGAACGACCTGAGATGTACCTCCCTGGACTACATGAAAAGAGACATAGAGGAGCTCTCTGATTATGTAGCCCAGGCAGGTATGACCCTGACCCTGAGCAGTATCCTTCCTTCACCAAGAATGATGCCACAATATAGAGACAAGATGATCAGCTTTAACAATTGGCTTAATGTCTGGTGTCATTCAAAGGGGATCCAGTGTCTGTCTGCCTGGGATGACATGCTTGACAAGCCACGCTGCTTCGCAAGGGACGGCTTGCACCTGTCACCCCTGGGATTCCAGATATTGGCTAAGGCTCTTGCCACCCCCATAGTGCCTTTTTTAGGCAAGGCTCAAATTTTAAACCTACCACCCTAGAAAACAAAAATAGGAAGAAACTGAGGGTAATGCTGCTCAATGCCAGAAGTCTAAATCTCAAAATGCATGCACTCGAGGCCCTTCTCAGTATGGAGAACATCGATGTCTGTGTTGTAACTGAAACCTGGTTCAAGGCTCCTGAGAGCACCCCGGCACTATTAGGTTTTACCTCATATCATGCTCCGCCCCAAAACCCGGACCACACCACAAAAGGAGGGGGTGTATCCATATTCATAAAGGATACCCACACCTCCAGGTTGGTGGCAACGCACGAAGCTTCGGAAACCATCCAGGTGCAACTAACCATAGGCAAAACTGCTCTACAAATTGTAGCATGCTACAGGCCACCCTCTCAAACTCAGGAACCTCACACAGCCTTCCTGAAGACACTGGAGGGTTTAAATGTATCTCCAAACACCATCATATTGGGTGACTTCAACTACCCGAATATAGACTGGGAACATTACTCAAGCCCTAACTTTCTAGCCCAATGGTTCCTGGAGTTCATAAATTCAAATGCCATGGAACAGCTAGTCACTGTTCCCACAAGAGGAGAAAATATACTAGATCTCATTATCACAAACATGGGGACAAAATGCTCCACACCGGAAGTATATCCCTCATTGGTGAGATCTGATCATAAACTAATCTCACTGGAAATCCACATCCCGCCCCCACCCCAAACAAAAAAGACCACAGTGAAGAACTTCTCTAAAGCAAACTTCACACTACTCAAGACTGGTGTGGTATCCTTCAAGGCCCCTGAGCCAGTGGAAACCACAACCCAAGCTGCGCAAGCCCTTACAAATGCCTTCTATGAACACCTCCAGGACTGCATGGATCAGGCAATCCCAAATAAAACCAAGACTCTTTCCACAAAGGGCAAATATCCAGTCTGGTGGACCCCAGCCATTAACAAACTTTACAATAAGAGGAGAAAGCTATTACATGATAGAACAAAATCCATAAAAGGGAAGTCACCCTGATCATTATTAGTAAAAAAAATACGAGCACTCATAAAATCAACTAAGGCCAATTTTGAGAGAAAAATTGCCATGGATTCAAAGGACAATCATAAGGCCTTTTTCAGCTATGTTAGGAACCTGGGTGGAAACTCCCAGATATGCTCAGAATTAGTCCAAAATGATACAAAAATCACTGAACCCACAGACATTGCCAACATACTGGCAGACAGGTTCAGTGCAAACTTCACCCCCCTCTCCCCCCCCTAAAGGAGAGATAACCATCCCAGCAGAGTGTAGCCTCCCAGACATCTCAAATGCGCAGGTGAAAGCTGCTCTCTCTAAAGCTAAAAACACAGCATCAATGGGACCGGATGGTGTCTCCGGCTGTGTGCTACACGAGCTAAATGAGGAATTAAACCCGCACATAAGGCAGCTGTTTAATCTCAGCCTTACCACAGGATACGTGCCCAAGGAGTGGCGTACGGCAACTGTGGTCCCACTCCACAAAGGCGGTGCCTCTATGGACCCTGGTAATTACCGCCCTATAAGCTTAACAAGTCTAGTCTGCAAAGCTATGGAGAGGAACATAATGGACCTCATAAACAAAGATATACGGGACTTGCAGACATTGGACCCGACCCAGTTTGGCTTCAAGGGCAGATCATACCTTTTGAACTTGGTCGACTTCTTGAAACAGTCACCAAGGCCATTGATGAGGAAAGGCAGTCCATACAGCCTACCTTGACCTTGCAAAGGTTTCGACACAATACCCCACTCGGGTATTGTAGAAAAACTTACCAGCTTAAATGTAAACCCATATGTCACAAGATGGGTTGCAAACTGGCTTAAGGACGGAACCCACAGGGTTAGAGTTGCTGGCGCTATGTCATACTCCAATCCGGTCACAAGTGGTGTCCCACAGGGCTCGGTCCTTGGCCCCCTATTGTTTGGCATCTACTTCTCAGAAGTACAGACCAACATGGGAGGACTTTGGCTGACAAAGTTTGCAGACGACTGCAAACTGGGTGCCATAGTGGAAAGTGCATCGGACACGGATATCCTTCAGAAGGGACTCACGGAAACAGATAGCTGGTGCCAGAGCCATGGCCTGAAGTTAAACGCCAAAAAATGTATAGTCATACCCTTCGGGAAAAACAAGGTAACCCCAAGCTACCATATAGGTGGCAATCCACTAAGCACAGAAGAGGTTATCAGGGACCTGGGGACCCAGGTTGACAGTGGCCTTTCATTTGACACTCACGTTGCTAAAGTGGTTAGAAAGACCTTCTACATTGCCCACCTGATCATGAAGGGATTCACATCCAGATCCAGTGAGGTCATTGTTCCCTGTACTCTTCACTTATCAGACCAATGATAGAGTACAATGCCCCATTCGGGATGTATCGCACCCAACATCTGCAGCAATTGGAGAGACCCCAAAAGTTCCTCACCAAAAGGATAAAGGGACTCCAAAATCTGTCATATGCTGCCAGATTGAAGAAACTCCAGCTCTATTCAGTTGCATACCGTCTGCTCAGAGGTGACATGTGCCTGACATACAAGGCCATGTCCAACCCGGAATTAATGGACATGCTCCACCTCAAAAAATCCAAATCCACCAAAACCACTAGAGCAAGTGACTTAAACCTTAGCACGGATATAAATAGGACGTGCTGGAGGGATAGATTTATCACTCAGAGACTCCCTATGCTGTGGAATAAAATCCCGGTCCATGTGAGGCAGAGCACCTCGCTGGCTCTGTTCAAGAGAAATCTTGACCTGTGGATGGGAGATCGTAGGTTTATCCCGGGAATCATCTCTGTGTCACTGCTGGACAGAGGCACAACAAACTAATGGGCACAGTATTTTTTCATATAAGGGGTGGCGTAAGCCACAAAAATTTGGGCTAGGCTTATAAATGCCTTAGGGCAGATAGCCTAGTATAAACCTATGAACTTATGAACCTATAAGATGTAATACTGACAATGGAGAACAAAGTTTTTTTCCCTTGAATTTTATGTTGCATCCTCACTAGTTTTGTTTGCGCTCAGTCTCATCCTGTTATGGTTTCTATATTTATTTCCTTCCACCAAAGTAAGTAATAAACATCTCACCTTATCATCTCAGTACACATCTTTACCACCTCAAACTTAGCTAATGCATCATATTCTCCATTCAGTCTTCAGTGTAGTATACCTTCAAGACTGTACAAAGGAAATGTCTAAGAATTTATGGATGCAATGAGTTCCTTCCAGAACTATGCCAAGGAACAGGATCTCTCAAGAACCATATTCAGATTAGCATTCCCCTCTAGAACTATACCACAGCAAAAGATGCTACCTCACAGTGATAGCTGAGAACTGATCTTTAGTGTCCCCCATGTGTACAACTACTTTGTTTCATGAATTTCAACAGACTTTCAGCAGAGTAAAAATTCAAGAAACCAGTCCAGTGAGAGTGCACCTTTCACTGTATTATCTGTTTTCTATATGATGTACAAGAGCTAAAAGCCTTTCTCCAGCACATGATCATCTACATCTTTCAGTTCAAACACATACTAAGACTTCCCAATTTTAAAGAACTTATTTTGCTAGTCTCATTGCAAGCCCATTTCATTAACCCTTATTACCACACCTCAATGCAATGCTTCTTTTTATACAATGGCTTCACAGATTCACAGGTTCTGTACTCTGTTGCCATACTAACAGGTTTACAGATCTCCTTTTACAGTATTAGTTTTCCTGAAACATTGGATACTCCTTCGTATTCACTATAATAGTTCTATATGGCTGTACTTATAACTACATTGCATAGCAAAGGCCATTACACTACTCATAACTACACTATATTTTAATGGTCACTACAGTATGCATAACTACACTATTCTACACTGTAGTGATTTATATAACACAGAGACAGCTTTTTAAACAGCCAGACAAGTAATAATGACATCATGGCAGGATGGAAAAAAAATCATAGCAAATCAATGTTCCAATTACTCAGCACAAATTTAATCACAAAGTAAATTACACTCCTACATTCATATAATTTTAGCCCTTAAAAAAGTTGCAATAAAGTTATTTTAAACTAAAACTTTAGTCTACATCTCAAGAAATTCATATTTCTGGTTAAAAAACTTTAGTCTACATCTCAAGAAATTCATATTTCTGGTGTACCTGATCAAGCAAGCAAATAGAGTAGAGGTTGGTCTCTCCTTGTGTTTATATTTCCTGGGACAAGAGTTACCTTGATACTCATCTTTCGTCTTGGATCAAAGTAGAATGGGGGGGGGGGGCAAAGACATGGGGGAGGAAAGCTGAGGCTGACTCGCATGTCCTTATCACCTGAGGCTTGGCTTACATATGACTTCTTCCATTTCTTCTACTCACTCAGAATTTAATGCAATTTTCTTTCAGGTATATAGTTAAAAACTTCCCAGGAGTAAGAGCGTGCATCTGCAGACAACCTTGTTAGGCAAGACATCAGACTTGCTCCTTAAAATTATTATGTTTTAATTAAAAAAAATTCTAACATATGGCATTTTGATTTCCAGAAACAAAAATAAACCAACCACAAAAGGGGCAATTCCTTGCACCTCAGAAGGTAATCAGAGTCATAGCTCTCAACCAATTAGGGACAAATCCATATGATCAGGGGCACCTTTAATACATCGCTCAGTACCAATAACTTCAGACATCGGCAGAATAAGAGAAATGTAAAATACAGTTTTTGAAATAAAAGAAGTCTTTAACTTAAATATTGTCATTTTTATTAAGTGTAATTTGCCACCTTTTCTCCAAATCACCAGTTTTAGGAAGGATTAAGAGGGACAGAGCTAAAATGTGAGTCAAAATCAAGACATGATTCAAAATCAGACCAGTCAGCATACCTCTCAAATATCAATTACTGATACACAGCACTTTCCTATACCTTGTACTACCTAAAGTAGACGTTATTCCTGCTTGCCCCTTAACATTTTAATGCATGAATACAACCTAATGTGTGTACTGTAATCCACAGACATAAACATGCTTAGCTGTAGTTAGCTCTACTGTTTTGAAACTGCCACGAATCTGGCGACCTGTCACACATAATCAATCCAAGTACTTAAAAGGGGAAAATAAACATCAGTTTGATTCCACTTAATATAGCACATTATTACTCAACATATACAAACTAGCTGTTAATGACCTCAATCTGGAAAGGATATGTGCAACCTTCACAAAGTAGATTGCTTCTTTTATCATTTCAAAAAAGTATTTTTCAATGTCATTTCTGTCACCAGGGAGACTAACAACCTATGATCAACAATTCAAAAAGTGGCTCTGAGGAAAGCAGCCATAAAGCACGCAACCTTCTAAGCATACAGACTTTGAACTAGTAGAATCTATACACAAAAGCTACATCACTGAGAAAGTTTACTTTGGCAGTTAATTAATCTGTGTTTTACAGAAATACATTCTATCTTTCTGGTGTTAGCTTTGACCAAAGTAAAAACTTGAGCCTTGGCAGCCTTCTTAAGACTTTAAGCTAGTGTCCACGTTTCCATGTTCAAATTACCACCGGCACAAGGAAAAGGGAAGTGGCTTGCCTAGGCCTATTCACAATGTTAAAGCAGCCAACATCGCTTACCTCTCTGTGGCCAGAAGTTCTGGAGGAAGGTGTCTATGTGCCACAGCTGGAAAAGAGCTCCAAAATTAACTAACCCCTCTCCTAAACACACTGTTCAAACTTAGCCTCTGTACAGGCTAAGTACCCACAGAATGGCGCACAGCAACAGTTATCCCACTCCACAAAGGTGGAGCCACAACGGACGCCAGGAACTATCGCCCTATAAGCCTGACTAGCCTGGTCTGCAAGGCTATGGAGCGCATCATCATGGAACTCATTAACAGAGACATTGGGAACTTCCAAACCTTGGACCCTACCCAGTTTGGCTTTGTTAAGGGCAGATCATGCCTCCTAAACCTGGTGGACTTCTTTGAGACAGTTACCAAGGCATTAGATGAGGGAAAGGAGGTCCACACAGGCTACCTAGACCTCGCAAAGGCTTTCAACACCATTCCCCATTCTAGTATTATAGACGAGCTCACCAGCTTGAACATAAACCCCTACGTCACGAGATGGGTTGCCAACTGGCTCATGGATAGAACCCACATGAGAGTTGTAAGCTCTATGTCCGACTCTAAACTGGTTGCAAGTGGCATCCCCCAGGGCTCAGTCCTAGCACTCCTCCTGTTCGGTATATACTTCTCAGAGGTACAGGCAAGCATAGGAGGACTATGGATGACCAAGTTCGCAGATGACTGCAAACTAGGGGCCATAATTGATTCCCCGGCTGATACAGACACCCTCCAGAAGGGTCTCACTGAGACGGATACCTGGTGTCAAAATCATGGCCTCAAACTAATTGCCAAAAAGTGCATAGTCATCCCCTTTGGAAAAAACAAAGTACCCAAGAACTACCACATAAGTGGTAGTCCCCCAAATACAGAAAATGTAATAAGGGATCTGGGGATCCAAGTAGATAGTAATCTCTCCTTTGATAATCATATTGCCAAGGTGGTTAGAAAATCCTTCTATGTGGTCCACCTAATCACAAAAGGGTTCGCATCTAGAACAAGAGGTTATTGTGCCTCTCTACTCATCACTCATTAGACCCATCATAGAATACAACACCCCATTTGGGATGTACCTTACAAGACACCTGCAACAGCTGGAAAGACCACAAAAGTACCTCACCAAGAGGATTACCGGTCTCAAACAGATGCCCTATGCAGCCCGACTCAAGAAACTCCAGCTGTACTTGCTTGCATACTGCTTACTCAGAGGTAATCTCTGCCTAACATACAAGGCCATGTCCAACCCAGAATTGATGGACATGCTCCACCTAAAAAAAAAAATTCCCGGAGAGCCACACGCTCTAGAGATATAAACCTCACCACAAAGATAAATAGGACATGCTGGAGGGATAGATTCCTGTCCCAGAGACTCCCCATGCTTTGGAACAGGATTGCAATATACATCAGGCAGAGCCCCTCACTAACACTCTTCAAGAGAAACCTTGACAGGTGGATGGGAAACAGAAAATTTACCCCGGGGATCACTGCAGTGGCTCTGCTGGACAGTGGCGCAGGGACCTAATGGCTCTGCTGGACAGGGGCACAGAGAACTAATCTAAGGGGTGGTGAAAGCCAACATATTCTGGCTAGACTTATTAATGCCCTTGGGCAGATAGCCCAGTACTTACCTATGAACCTATAACCTGGACCAAAACACTAAAGGTGGAGGCGTGGCCATATTCATTAAGGATATCCACACCTCCAGGCTAGTTGCTCAGCATAATGCATCCGAGATTATCCAAGTGCAACTAACTCTGGGCAAGACCACAATCTAAATTGTAGCTTGCTACAGATCCCCCACCATGCCCCAGGATTCCCACTCCTCATTTCTTGATACACTGGAAAATATCCGGGTACAACCTAACACCCTAATAATGGGCGATTTCAACTACCACACCATTAACTGGGAAAACTACTCATGTACAAACTCTTCTGCTCAATGTTTTCTGGAATTCATAAATTCCAATGCCTTGGATCAACTTATCCACACCCCCACCAGGGGCAGCAATATTCTAGACCTGGTTATTACCAACATGGGCAACCAGTGCTTCACACCAGAGGTCAGTTCCTCGGTCAGATCCGACCACAAGCTAATCACCCTAGACATCCACATCCCATCCCCACCCCCATTAGGGAAACCACTGTAAAAAATTTCTCCAAAGCCATCTTCACGCTTCTTAAGACAGAAGTGGCAAACTTCACGACACTCATGCTGACGGACAATAGAGGTATGACTGCTGAATCCTACACAAATGCACTTTATAAGCACTTACATGAGTGCATGGATCTTGCAATCCCTAACAGAACCAAGATGCTATTCTCCAAAAAAAGGAAGCCAATCTGGTGGTCCCCTGCCATAAACAAACTCTACAACAGAAGAAATGCAAAAAAGAGTAAAATCACATGATTGGAGAAACTCCCTGGTCAACCTCGGTAAGAAGCTGAGATCCCTCATAAAATCCTCCAAAGCTAGTTACAAAATCGCCACTGACTCTAAAAACAACCACAAAACATTCTATAGCTATGTCAAGAATCTCAATGGCAACACTCAGATCTTCTCTGAGTTACAGCACAATGGCACTAAATATACAGAACCAACTGATATTGCCAACATCCTGTCAGAAAGGTTCAGTGCTAACTTTACCCCCTATGACCCCCTAAAGGGCCCATCTCTATACCGGAAGAATGCAAAGTTCCTGTAATCACGGCTGCACAGGTAAAAACACACTCTCCAAAGCCAAGAACACAGCATCCATGGGACCTGACAACATCCCAGGCTGTGTTCTACATGAACTACAGAACGGACTGGCACCCCACCTAAGTACCATGTTCAGTCATAGCCTCACCTCAGGCTATGTGCCCAGTGAATGGTGCACAGCGACGGTTATCCCACTCCACAAAGGGGGAGCCACCATGGACCCCGGAAACTACCACCCCATTAGCCTGCCGAGCCTGGTCTGCAAGGCTATGGAATGTATCATCATGGAACTTATAAACAATGATATTGGTAATCTTCAAACTCAGGAACCCACCCAGTATGAGTTTGTAAAAGGCAGATCATGTCTCCTAAACCTGATAGACTTCTTTGACGCAGTCACCAAAGCCGTAGATGAGGGTAAGGTGGTTCACACAGCCTATCTAGATCTTGCCAAGGCTTTCGACACCATCCCCCACTCTGGAATTATAGATAAACTCACTAAACTAGGTATAAATCCCTATGTCACAAGATGGGTTGCCAACTGCCTCACTGACAGAACCTACACTGTGAAAGTAGCAGACTCCAAATCCAACTTCAGACCAGTGACAAGTGGAGTACCACAGGGTTCAGTCCTAGGTCCACTCCTATTTGGTATCTACTTCTCTGAAGTACAGGCTAACACAGAAGGTCTTTGGCTACCGAAGTTCGCAGATGACTGCAAACTAGGAGCCATAATCAAAACTCCAAAAGATGTGGGCATCCAAAAGGGCTTCGCTGAGACAGATGCCTGGTGTCAAAGCCATGGCCTCAAGCTCAGTGCCAAAAAGTGCATTGTCATCCCTTTTGGTAAAAACTCTGTACCCATGAACTACCACATAGGCGGTAGTCTACTTAACACTGAAAGTGTGATAAGAGACCTTGGGACACAGGTGGACAGTAGTCTCTTCTTTGATAATCCCATCGCCACAGTAGTCAGGAAATCCTTCTACATGGCACACCTCATCACAAAAGGTTTCTCATCCAGGAAAAAAGAGGTCATTATTCCCCTCTACTCATCACTCATTAGACCCATTATAGAGTACAACGCCCCTTTTGTTATGTACCTTACAAGACATCTACAAAAACTGGAAAGGCCGCAGAAATACCTCACAAAGAGGATTACTGGCCTCAAACATATGCCCTATGCAGACGGTCTCAAAAAACTGCAGCTTTACTCCGTCACATATCACCTACTCAGAGGTGATCTCTGCCTAACACACAAAGCTATGTAAAACCCAGAGCTTTTGGACATGCTCCACTTAAAGAAATCCCAATCACTACGAGCTACATGCTCTAGGGACCTAAACCTTGTCGCCACAATAAACAGAACATGCTGGAGGGATAGATTCCTGTCCCAGAGACTTCACATACTCTGGAACAAACTACCTATCTATATCAAACAAAGCTCCTCATTAGCACTCTTCAAGAAAAATCTTGATTGGATGGGAGATAGGAAATTCACCCCGGGGATCACTTCTGTGGCTCTGCTCGACAGTGGCACAGGAAAATAATTTTCTTGGGTGGCGAAAGCCAGGGTACATTTTGGCTAGGTTTATATAGGCCCTAGGGCCAATAGCCTAGTACCTACCTATGAAAATCATTATATAGTTCCTTAAAACATGCTTCATTACATAAATCATTACATTCTACAGCATACTGTAACAATGAGGCATTATTGCTAAAACTTTCATTTATAGTATTCAGTCCATTTCCAATGTCCCAGGTATCAACAACAGGCTCTTGAAACACCATAGTACAAGGAAAGTCAGTATAACACCACCACCACCACCACCACCACAATCATTCTACCAATGGTAAGGCCATCTCAGTTTGTTGTTAATGACAACTTGAAGTATTTTTCTAACTGTTCTAGTACTGAGGTGATGCATAAGACTGCTGGTGATAAATTTATGGGGGAAGACTGATTATACAAGAATCCAGAGTAAAACAAATGTATGGTCACCTGTGTTTGGTGGAAATGACAGCACTGAGTGTTATACTGACTTTCCTTGTACTATGGTGTTTCAAGAGCCTGTTGCTGATACCTGGGACATTGGAAATGGACTGAATACTATAAATGAAAGTTTTAGCAATAATGCCTCATTGTTACAATATGCTGTAGAATGTAATTATTTATCTAATGAAGCATGTCTTAAGGAACTGTATAATGATTCTGATGCAAACATGGAAAAGCATTGTGTTGAAATTACACGAGATATATTGTGATGAACCTTTGGGGAACAAACAAAATCTAGGTGTATTGAACATAACCAATGAAGGAAATTATATATTTTTACAGCATGAATTTGAGTTTAATAATGTCCCTCTTGAAGCTATGTATAATGACAATAGTAATAATACAGGGAACAGTAATGACAATAATGAAAATGGAAATGTTTGTATTCAGGAATATAAGGACCTTAAGTTTTATAACTACAGTGGAATCATATTAAATAACACCCATGCAGAACTATTTGTAAAAGGGTTTAGTTTTATCCCTAAGAAACAGAACTGTATGGTTAATACCATTTTAGATTTGAAAATGTTTGCAAGAGCCATAAATTTAAAGTTGGTAATCCAGAATGGGAAGGAGAGTGATGCAACCAGAGTAACCCTAAAAAGAAAAAGTACTTATACCCCCCCCCCCCATTACCACCAGTGGCCCTGTTCGAACGATTGAACGAAACAGAATACAGGAATTTAATAGGGAATAAGACTCGATGGATTAACCAAAATTTAACAAAAGAGGAACAACAGGCATTAACAGAGTTAATGAGGAACCAAGAAGTAGGAATCATGATGCCCGATAAGGGGGGAGAGTTAGTTGTAATGAAACATTATGACTACACCGCCAGAATGATGAAATATTTGAATGACGGTTCCTAATTTAGTGCAGCATCACTGAATGAGGTTAACATCTTTAATGCTAGTTTAGACATGATTTTTGAAAGAACTCTTCCAGGAATATACCTTCAGTGAAGATGAGGTGAGATACTTAAAGGTAAGCAATCGTGTAACCCCAGCCTTCTTTGGCATCCCCAAAATTCATAAATCATTAGGGGATCCACCGATGAGACCCATAGTGGCAGGAGGTGGGAATAAAACAGAACCATTAGCAAAAATGTTAGATTTCCATTTAAAATGATGAGGATAAAAAACATGTCTTGAAGGACTCTTGTCATTTATTACAGTGCATGACAAAGAATGCGTTCAAGGAAGAAGCTATTTTCTTGATTATTGATATTAAGGACATTTTTCTTTGTATCCCACATGAAGAAGGGATGGAATATTTCCAGGAAGCCCTAAGGGAAGGAACTAGATTTTCAAGGGATACAGTGTATGTCTAAGCTACCCTCATGGAATTGGTTCTGAAAAATATTTTGTATGGTTTCAGGGGGAACATTTCAAGTAAACCCGAGGGGTAGCAATCGGTACAGCAGTAGCCCCAATATTTGCTAATATCATTCTTTGATGTTGGGAAACCAAATTTGTGTTAAATTCAATGTTCAGGAAAAATATCTTTAGATATTATAGATTTTTGGACGATATTCTAATATTATGGGAAGGGGGGCTTGATGAGGCAGATGATTTTTTGAACTATATCAATGCCACTACTGATTTTTTGAGCTTTACCAGTAAAATTGAAAAAGAAGCAATTAATTATCTGGACATCCACCTATACAAAAATAGAACGGATGGATGTTATGACTCATGTATATATAGGAAGCCCACCCACTCAAATAGTTATCTGCACTTTGAGAGTGACCACACCTTTTGGCAAAAAAGAAATTTGGTAAAGGGCCAAATGATTAGAATATCAAGATTAACAACAGATGACAATAGGTTTAAAGAACAAATAGTAGAGTTAAAGACTAGGCTGGGAATAAGGGGTTATCCAACTAGTGTCCTAGAGGACAGGAAAGTTACATAACAAGCAGGAAAGAAGATTTTTATCCCCCATTATTGAAAAAACCTGAGAGTTTGTTGAATGTTAAGAAGACAGAAGAGGTAATAGATTTCCTGATTTGCTTTATAAATGGCAAAGACTTAATCTTGAATTAAGTTTTAACTATATGCGACTTTTAATTGACTTTTTTATGCCTGAAGAAGAAGCACTAAGAAGTCAAGTGAACTAATTGTATAATAACATCAAAATGAAATATTTAACTGACTCTGTTGATCTAAAACTTGAAAGGATGCTGGACAATGTAATGCTTTTCGAAAAACGTCTTTTAGAACAAAAGAAAAGCAAAATATTACGTGATATGAGAGACTTTAGTAACTGTAATGTCTTTACTTAGCCTCGTCAGCAAGTTGAGATAGGGAATGGACAGAATGTTTTACGTAATTCAGTCGTTAATGCCAGTAACTTTGTTAATAATACAGTTAATAGTCAGGACGATAACAATAGGAGTAATGTGCTTCAGGGTTGTAGTGTTGCGACTAGAGAGGGTGCAAGTGATTCTGGTACCCGTGACACACTCAACCCTTCTACAACCAATAGCCCTAATAACGCTACTACATCTCATGTTAATGTATGTGATAACACTATTACTACTGGATCAGAAGTAGTGGAGGTGGTTAGGAGGAAGACTGTTAATACAATTGCGCCATCTATGCCTAATAATATTACAGATACTAAGGCTAATACCCCTTTCCCTATAGCCCAGTTTACGTACATAGGCAGACAACGTTCTGCCAGCAGAGGCAGACACAAGAGGAAAGGTTCAGGGGGAGAGCAACAGGGTCCAACCTTGAAAACAATGTGGGAGAAAACAACAAATCATTGATTGTAAATTTGTCCCATAAAGTACTCACCCCACATGAAATACAAGTGCTTGAAAAAGGTCTTAGCTTTATTCCTACCAATAGAAGTAATCTGGTAGATTCTGTTATTGATAATAAGTTGTTTGTCAGAAATATACAACTGAAGTTGGACTTTGGTGATAGTGGAACTACGGATAGGACAATGAGGTTCCGCCCTAATAGTGTATATATTCCACAGTTACATCCTTTAGTAGATACTTTCTCTAAACTGGTGGAGAATGATATATACAACTATTTTGAGAACAATGAGAAAGTTAAAGGTAAAAACAATTTAAATTTTAAACAACGGCAAGCGTTGAAAGATCTCAAGAATGATAATACTTTAGCTATTAGACCTGCCGATAAGGGTGGGCCCATTGTCTTGATGGACCTAATTGATTATAATAATAGCATGTGTGATCTACTAAGTGAAGCAAGGTTTTATAGTAAAATTGAAATGATGGAAGTGACAGAGAAAGTATTTCAAATATATGATATGTTGGATGACCTAGTCCTCAATAAAATTATAGATGAGGAATTATACAACTACTTTAAGGTCAATAATCCGTTAATACCTATAATACAAGGACTTCCTAAGATTCACAAGACATTACAAAAACCTCCTATGCGCCCGATTGTTGCTGGACAAGGTTGGGTAACTGAACCCCTTTCGGTTTACTTAGAATATTATCTTTGTCCTATAGTAGATGCCAATCCTGTTATATTGAAGGACAGCAAGCAGTTTTTACTGGACCTTTATGACTATACAAAATGTTTGGAAGAAAAGCAATGTTACTATCTAGTGACCTTAGATGTAATTAGTCTATTCACTGTGATACCTAATGACCTAGGTATATCTAGTATACAACTATACCTACGTTCTAATTCAAACTATAGTTCTGAGAGGATAGATATGTTGGCTTTGTTATTGGAAACTGTCTTGCACAGTAATATTGTTATGTTTGGGGATGAACTGTTCCTACAAAGAGATGGCGTAGCTATGGGCACATCTTGTGCCAATAGCTATGCCAATCTCGTGATGGCTAAATGGGAAGATGAGTATTTGTTTAAAGCTGAAGGTTTTAGTGAGAACGTTGGTCTCTACAAGAGATTCGTGGACGATCTTTTTATGATATGGTTGGGTGATGTGGAAAGTCTTTTGACTTTTGTTGAATTCATGAATAGCTCTACAGATTTCCTGAGATTCACTTTGAATTATTCTCTTGACCAGATATCATACCTTGATGTAAATATTGTTAGGTTGAGTAGCGGGCTCTTGAACATGTCTATACATCGTAAACTGTGCCATAGAAACACTTTCCTGCATAGGGAAAGTATGCATCCGAAATATGTCTTTGAAAACGTAATGAAAGGGCAGATCATGAGGGCATCAAGGTTAAATCCCTCTGATGAAGGCTATGTAGAAGAATTGGATTTTTTAAGACGCAATTTTATTCGAAGGGGGTATGGATCTAATAGATTTGAAAAAATGGTAGCAGAAGTGAATGATTTGAGATCAAATAGAGCTAGACCCTATTTTTCAGAACCACTGGGATTGATTGAACCTCCCACTATCTCAAATACAAGGGAGCTGAGAGCTGCCATGTATTTTACAAAGGATGCTGAATATATAAAAGATTCCATGAGGAAACATTGGGATATTTTGTTATTAGATGATAAAATTAGTAAATTGGTAGGTCCAGCACCGAAAGTTGTGTTTAAGAATAAACCTAACCTTAAGAGTATTCTTTGTAGACCCAAGATGGTGACCAATCATGGTATGGCAAATGCATGTGGACATAATACATTACCATGTGGTAATTGCAATCAATGTATGTACATCGATACAAGTGTGAGTTTTCTTCATCCTGTGACTAGGTATGAATTTAAACTACACACAGGCACAAGTTGTTCCAGTATTAATGTGATATATTTAGCAAGGTGCACAGGATGTGCATCATTCTATATTGGAAAGACAAATAGATCCCTACGAGAGCGTATCAGGGAACACATATATCACATAAGGTTAGGATCTGGGAACAATGCCTTAGCTAAACATTGTAATGCTTTAGGTCCAGCACACGGGTTTAGATTTTGTGTACTACAAGTACTATTCGTTAATAAGAGAGGGGGTGATTTAGTCAACTTTACATTGGAAACTGAGCTTAAATGGATCATTAGGTTTAGGGCTGAT
>NC_056735.1:154023392-154113392 GCF_019279795.1 Protopterus annectens | reverse complement strand
TGTGGTGTATCAGAAGTCCATACAAGTCTTCTGTTATGGCTGCAGGTCACCCCCTCATTTAAAGAATTATCCCTGCAAAGGACACAGTCACAGTTCCACAGCAATGAAAGGAAATTAGTTGAAAATGCAGGATATCAGGATGAATGCTCAAAGTATTATAAATGGGACAATTAGGATTCCAAGATGGCTTCACTATAAAATGCAGGTTGATTAGAGCTCTTATAGGTTCATAGGTAGGTACTAGGCTATTGGCCCTAGGGCCTATACAATCCTAGCCAAAATGGTACCCTGGCTTTTGCCACCCAAGAAAATTATTTTCCTGTGCCCCTGTCAAGCAGAACCACAGAAGTGATCCCCAGAGTGAATTTCCTATTACCCATCCAATCATCAAGATTTTTCTTGAAGAGTACTAATGAGGAGCTCTGTTTGACATAGATAGGTAGTCTGTTCCAGAGTATGGGAAATCTCTGGGACAGGAATCTATCCCTCCAGCATGTTCTGTTTATTGTGGTGACAAGGTTTAGGTCCCTAGAGTGTGTAGCTCAGAGGGATTGGGATTTCTTTAAGTGGAGCATGTCCAACAGCTCTGGGTTTGACATAGCTTTGTATGTTAGGCAGAGATTGCCTCTGAGTAGGCGATATGCGACCCAGTGTGAAAAATAAAAATGAAGTAAATAAACCAGTGGAAGCTAAGAATTTGTGTAAAATTTGCTAGATACTAAATGAATGTCTGCAAAGAAGAAATGGGAAAGTAAGAAAAAATGAAGCAGAAAAGGACATAAAAAACTCTAGTGGGTGTAGCTGTGTAGGAAAAAGCAGTTTAAGTTTCAGCTTTAGTACAGGAGATGGCTTTTCATAATTTAGAGGAAAAACAAATACATTCATTGATATTTAAAATAAGAATAGAAGAAGTTTTAAGCACCTATTCAGGTAAGCTGATTAAAGTGCAGAAATGAGAAGCTGAATGAAGGAAAGACTGGCTTAATATCAAGAAATGTTTTTAAAATAGCAGAAATAGAAGACAACATATATAGAAAATGTGAGATTGTCTTATACAAGAGAATCCATGTTCTCTCTCACTCAAAGCAGTAACACAGAGAAGGTTGTCAGCTCACCCACCACTACATATACACAGTACTACTACTCATAACACATACCACTACTCAAGCACATAGTATACATCAAACACATAAATCTACATACACGGAGGTTCTCTCGAAAAACTTATTGAAGCACCAGAGATCACCAAAACACAAGTCTGCTACATCTAAAACAGTCTCCAACAACAACAGTACCAACACTAGTGTCTCACCCACCAAGCCTGTAAGGCGTAACACTGAAAAAACAAAATTTCTTTTCATTGGAGACTCAGTAGTGCGACACATGGATGTGCCAATCATCAGGTTGGACAAGGAGAAAGTCATGGTCAGCTGCCGGTCCGATATCAGGATTGGCCAAATAACGCATGCACTCAGGCCTCTCAGCAACAAGTACAGTTTTGAATCTGTCATAGTTCATATTGGTGTGAATGAGCTGAGATGTACCCTTGCTGGACTATATGAACAGAGACATGAGTGAGCTCTATGAGCATGTGTCCCACGCATGTATGTCCGTAGCCTTGAGCAGCATACTACCCTCACCTAGAATGATGCAACAGTATAAACAAAAAAATGACTGATTTAAATAATTGGCTTAGTTTTTGGTGTCATTCCAATGGGATCCAGTTCCTGTCTTCATGGGAAGCCATGGTCGACAAACCTTGCTGCTTTGCTAGTGACAGTTTGCACCTTGCAGCCCTAGGCTTTCAACTGCTGGCAAAGGCTGTTGCCTTCCCATAGTGCCTCTTTTAGGCAAGGTCTTGAAAACAGCATTACCAATGTGAAATTAACCAGTCAGAACAAAATAAGGATCATGCTGCTAAATGCTAGGTGCTTAAACCAAAAACTGCACTCCCTGGAAACACTTCTATCACCAGAAGATGTAGATGTCTGTGCAGTCACAGAAACCTGATTTAAGGCCACAGAGACTATCCTAGCCCTGCAAGGTTACAATGCCTTCCACACCTTTAGACCATAAATGAATGTGTGAAAACCAAAGGAGGCGGTGTTTCAATCTATATTAAAGATAAATTCACCTCCTCTCTAGTTAGACTAGACAACTCCATGGAGTTCCTCCAGGTCCAGGTTATGGTGGGTAGGACCCCCATTCAAGTCATAGCCAGTTATAGATCCTCCTCCATGGGTCATGACACCCACGAAGCCTACATAACCAAACTGAAGACAATCCAAATTTTATCGAACACACTGGTTATGGGGGATTTTAAATTATCCCATCATTAACTGAGAAATGTACTCTTGCCTAAAATTTCCTTGACTGTGATTTCATATGCCCTGGAGCAAATTGTCCATACCCTGACAAGAGAAACAAACCTTCTAGATCTGGTCCTCACCAACATGTCAAACAGGTGCACTGCTGCAACTGTTGGATCCTCATTAGTTAAAACTAACCACAAATCAGTCACCTTTGAACTGACACTAACACCATAACTCGCAAAGCTGAAATTAGACTAAAAACTTCACCAAGGCAAACTATACCCTCCTAGGTGAAGGTATAAATGCATTCCAAACCCCACCCCAAGCTGAATGTGGCAACTACATCAAAACTTATACTAATGCCCTGTACAATCACTTGTATAAGTATATGGACTCAACTCTACCAGACAGAATTAACACCAGAGCCCCAGGTAAAAATGAAGCTGCCATGGTGGACTTCTAGCATCAGCAAACTCTACAATAAATGCAAAAAGTTGCTGTCCAAGAAAACAAAGACAAGGACCCAACAATGAAAAAGCACCCTTCTCAGCCTTAACAGGCAAATAAGACAACTTGTCAAATCCTCCAAGAGCTCCTTTGAGAGAAACCTAGCAAGTACTGCCAAGGATAACCATAAGGCCTTTTACAGCTATGTACGTAACCTAAAGAGTAGGACCCAAGCATGTGCAGAACTGGTGATCAACTGTATCATGCACAATGACCCCACATAGATAGCAAACCTGCTAACAGATAGGTTGGGAGAAAATTTTCACTCTTTTGTCCCCTCCTAACTTACAACAAACCCTCCCCATCTTATATATCTGAAGAACAGGTCCTCAAAGCCCTTTCCCAGGCAAAGAACACAGCCTCTGTGGGAAGAGATGACATCCCAGGCTGCCTTCTAAACAGGTTAAAACATGAACTAGCATCACCACTAAGTACCTTTTCAATCATAGCCTAACCACAGGCTTTCTTTCTGCTGAATGGAGAACAGCTACAGTTATTCCTCTCCACAAAGATGGCCTAGCAACAGACCCAGGGAGTTGCAGACCCATAAGCCTGACCAGCCTCACCTGTAAGACCATGGAACATATTATGGACCTCATAAATAAAGACATAAGTGACCTCCAAACCCTGGATCCTACCCAATTCAGCTTCGTGAAGTGCAGATACTGCCTGTTAAATCTGGTGGATTTCTTAGAAAGTGTGATTAGGGCCATTGATGAGGGCATATCTGTACACACAGCATACCTTGAGTTGGCAAAGGCTTTTGACACAGTCTCACATTCAGGCATTACCAATAAACTTAGCAAACTGAACGTAAACCCCTATAAGGTGGGTTGCCAACTGGCTCATACACCAGACACACACTATCAAAGTGGGTGACTCCACATCAACCAGCAGACCTGTTACCAGTGGGGTGCCACAGGAGTCAGTGCTGGGCCCCCTACTGTTTGGTATATACTTCTTAGAAATTCAGGTCATAACTAAAAGGTTGTGCCTGACCAAGTTTGCAGACGACTGCAAACTAGATGTAATACTGAATCCCCAAATGATGTCAGTATACACCAGGAGGGTCTCACACAGACCATCGACTGGTGTATTAGTACAGTCTCAAACTGAATGCAGTACATCATCATTCCCTTCAGCACAATGTCCCTTCACACTATCAAATCAAGAACGATATCCCAAGTACCCATGAAGTGGTAAGAGACCTAGGAACACAGGTTGACTGTGACCTTAACTTCAACCACTACATGTCTACTGTTGTAAGGAAAGCTTTCCATGTAGCTCACTTGATTAGTAAAGGCATCACCTCAAGGGCAAAAGAAGCTATAACCCCCCCCCCCTATACTCGGCACTTATCTGGCCCATAATTGAGTATAACACCCCATTTGGTATGTGCAGTACTAAGCACGTGCCACAATTAGAGAGATCTCAGAGGTTTCTAACAAAGAAGATCAAGGGTCTCCAGCATGTGCCTTACATGGACCGACTAAAGTCACTGTCACTATACTCCATATCATACAGACTTCTTAGGGGAGACTTAATCCTGGCCTACAGAGCAACCCAAGACCCAATCCTAATGAACTTGCTGCATATCCATAGATTAAATGGGTCTAGGTCTACCAATTCCAGGGACTTAAATATTTTATTTTATTTATTTTTATTTTACATTTGTTAACTGGGCTAGTCTGGCTGGATGCATGTCCATTTTCAGCAAAGGCCCGAGGAGAAAAGCTCCATTAACATACTAGTAGCTAACAGTGAAAAACAATCAAAAAATTCAAACAATCAATAAATTCAAACAATCAGACACAAATGCAAAAGCAAACAGCAAATAAACCAAATGTAAAAAACAAGAAAGCAGATTAGGAACAGTTATTATGTAGTTTAGAAAAATTCAGAGGTAGTTGAACAAGAGATAACAATGGAGAGGCAGTATTACAATGAATTAATTGCTAGGGTGAGACTGTCAAGGAATGAAGAGGATTGAGAAAAACTTGTGACATATGGAGAGTCAGTAACAAATTCACTAATTACAATTTAGAATAGTACAAGTTATGCCAGGGTACTAGTATTAGGAAAGAGATTAGCATCGAAGTGATCATAATGTATGTAAGTAAGGGAAAAAATGACAAGATGTAGTAATACAGCAAGAACAAAGAAGAAATAGGAAGTGAAAAAGAAAAGAAGGAAGAATAAATATACAGGTAGGTCAGAAGAGGGATAAATCAGAAGTAAAGGATAATCATTAAGAGTGAAGAGGAGGGGACTGGAAAGAGGTGCATTATATGTTGAGCTCAGTCAGGATTAGAGCATGGGCATAGCCAGTGAGTTAGGAGATGGTGTCTTATTTGTTTTTTGAAAAGGTGAGATGAGCTTAGGGTGGTCAGTTCTACGGGAAGTTTATTCCAATATGATCCAACAGTATTTGCAAATAAGGAGTCACCTGCTTTATTGTGGGATTTAAGAGTAGTTACTAGAAGCTTGTTGGCTGAGCGAAGAGAGGTAAGGTTTTTATATGGGGTGATTAGGTTATTAAGTATGGGTGTATTGGAGGGGTAGTGCAGAATGTTAAAAGTGATGACTAATTGACGCAGGAGTATTAGGTTCTGAAGTTCTAGCCAGTGAAGTTTTTTTAGATTGAGACAATGATGAGTACGGAAAGGGGATCCTGTGGCAAACCTGGCAATACTATGGTAGGCTGTGTTAAGTTTATAAAGGTTGGCTTTAGAAATGTTGATAAAGGATGGAGAGGCATACAATAGTGTGGAGATGAGGTGAGTTTGGGCAAGAGACACTCGGGTAGTAGCACTAAGAAAGGGCTATAAAATATGGCCTGCAACTTAAATAGGACATGCTGGAGGGACAGATTTATCTCCCAGCGACTGCACATCTTTGGAACAGGCTACCAATTCATGTGAAACAGAGCACCTCTGTGACACTGTTCAAGAGGAACCTGGATGAGTGGATGGGGCACCGTAAATTCTTACCGTGGATAGTACTCACATCCCTCCTGGACATGGGCAGTCATCACTAAATGCAGTCTTGGGTATTGACAAGTATTTCTACTGTATTACATTGGGTTAAAATGGCTAGACTTAAAATGACCTCCTGGTTGATTAGCCTAGTAATCTCCTATGAACTGTAAGGCATAGACTGCATTAATTCCATAAAAGTACAGACTTTTAAAGGAGAATAACAATAATCATACAGAATATTATATTCATAAAGTAGCAGAAAGTATTCTAAGATCTAAGCCAACATGGTAATGGAGAAAGGAGATTCTGCCCATAGGGATGACTGCAATTAGGGATACAGACATCAGGCAAGAGGGGGCTGGAATTTAATGGAGAAAACTGCAAAGGAACAAATGTATTGGGAGCAAATAACTAGAGAGGGAAAGGTAATAGAATGGGAAGACACTAAGAACTTACATGGACTGCAGGTTAGAGTTTGCCTTTCCTATCAAGGATAGCTATCAGAATATAGACAAAGAGAAAGAAATATGGGAGCCCTAAATGATAGACCAGCACTGGTAGAGTTTTTAGTAGACTCTAGAACAGAAGTTGTTTAGAAAGGAATAATTAGTAATAGCATATAAAATATTGCGAATCAATTGGAGGAGGTTAGAAAGGATTGGGAAGAGAGAATGGATAAGCAATTCACAAAGAAACAATGGGGGGATAAATGTATGTCTCCCAAATATGCAACAAAGTCTAGAAGGTTTAGGATCTTTGCTTGGAAGTGTTTACATAGGTGTTTTTATACCCCAAGTAGACTCCAAATAATCTTTTCTCAGGTAGACAGGAAATGTTGGATCTGTGATGGGGAAGAAAGAGGTAACTAAGAACATATTTTCTGGGGGTGTAATCTGTTAGCAGACTTTAAAGATTCCCTGCAGACTGCTCTGTCAGAGATACTGGGTGAGCAAATTGGTATAACTAAGAAAATGATTTTTTTGAGCTATGATACAGAATAGGAATTGCCTAGACATAGTAAGGCCTTTCTGAGTCTAATTATGGTGGCTGCCAAAAAAAGCAGTTACTAGAAAATGGAAGTCTAAAGTCTTAACCAACTTTACTAGAAGTAGTGAAGGTAGTAATAGAGATAAAACAACTGGAACTGGGATCTTTAGAAAAGGGTAAAAGAAAATTACATAAGAAGAAATGGGAATTATGGGAACAGTACATGCAGATGAGGAATGAGGTTTAAAAGAAGGCAGGATTTGAATGATCTGTGTAATGTTTGACTGACAATGACTTGATATATTACAAGTGATGTATAATGTTTGCAGCTACAGTTGTGTCAACATGGTTTATTTTCATTTATATCAATCTAAAATTACCTATGTTATACGTGATAATTTAATATAGATGTTTGCTGTTCAAAAAATTCTGTTTGGGAAGAGATTTGACAAGAGCAGTGTTCTGTGTGTCTGGCATTGTGTTTTGAGTTATGCAGAGATTATAAATGTGGAGAAGGTGTGGTAAGTCAGTCTTTGCAGTGTTAGATGACCCAGCAGATTAGGTTGCTGGCACCAGGGAATACATGCAAGTATATGTTTTCTAGGTGGGTCTCAAGGTCTTTATGAGTGGTTTTCTTAGAACAGGAAAATAAAAGATGGAGGCTGGTTGAGTTGGAGGCAAGGTAGAGGTTGTGGTACTAGGTATGTTGCTTAATTCCTTGAGAAAGTCAGAGGTTGAGAGTTGTCCTTAAGATTTCTACATATTGTTAGCAGAGGAGGTGGGATCTGTAGATTTCTTGCCAGTGAAAAAAGTTAATTCCTGCCAGAAGTGTTTGAGTCTGCCTAGCTGAGCAAATTTTTTGTGTTTGAAATATTGTTTTTTTGTCTGTATATGGCTTATTTAGCTAGGTTCCATAGAGCGGTAAAGGCAGTATGATTTTCTACTGAGGGGTTTCATCTCCATGAAGACAGTGCATTGTCTCTAAGCTTGAGCAGTGCTTTCAGTTCAGTGGTTAGCCAAAGGTTTTTTTAACATTTTTAAAAGCACCGTGAGAGAGGGAAGAATTTGTTTTAAAGCTGAAGGGGAGGGTATGTGTAAAAACTGTGGCAGCTGTGTTGGAATTCTGTAAATTGGTAATGGGAGACCAGTCAATAGTTGCTAGGTGCATTTTCAGGTTTTCAATACTCATTATGGATATGGGTCTGAAGGTAAAACGTGTGGGGAGCAGTTTTGATGACTGGTGGATAATCTGGAAGGTTATTGGAGAGTTTTCAGTGAGTGAGGGTGAAAGAACAGATAATTTGGAGGTAATGGTAGGGCTGTTAGTGGTTAGCAAATCCAGGAGGGAGTGGTTATTGGTTAGGAGATTTGGATGAATTGTGTCATTGACTAATTGTATAAGGCTGACACTGACTAGGAATTCATCAATATAATTTCTTTGGAAACCTGGGTAGTTTAAGTTGAAATCACCCAGAATAATGATACATTTATAGCTGTGGGAAGGTAAGGTGATAGTAAGAATAACAGAGTTAAATTTGTTATAAGAGGCTGGAGGAAGAAGGTGAATGATGGCTATTAGAAGGCAACTGTTTTTTCCAGGAGGGAAGTAACTAAAACTGTTTTCTCTATCTGATAGAACAGAATAGAAATGCCAGGATCAAAATGGATGTTATGTGCTGGTGAAAAAGGTGGTTAAGGGGCAAAGTTCACCATTGCTGCAGTGTACATTCCACAGGGGTCGCCATGGACAGAAATCAGGTCTATATTAATGAATGAAATACATTTTTATGAAGAGACAATGTCAGTAGAGGAGACTGGAACTTGGCAGGTGATGTAAAGGATGCTTAAGGCGACCCTGGTCATTTAAGGTTCCATATCAGAGTAAACATTTTGCAGTCTACTTTGACAACATTGGGTTACCAGATGCAGCGCACTTGATTAAAGACAAAGGCTGTTGGTTAACTTGTTATTTAGTGGTATTCAATAAATAGTCACAATTACACAGGGTTATAATCTCAATGGAACACAAGTGCTTGATTGAAAAGTTAAAAGTGTTCCAATTTTGTTATTGGAGCATGCAGCAGTACTACACTGGGTAAGGCTAGAAAATAACCATGTTACTAAACATTGGAGTTTAATATCTCTTTCTGTGGGAATATGTATCTCTGAACATGGTTCCCAGAACAAATAAGAGACTGGTACTGGCCTTGCTTGGATGTCCACAGGAAGTGGGAAGCATCTAAGTGAACTTTGAATTTAAATGTATAAGGTTTTACTAAAACAATAAGGGTCAGCAGATGTTTTAATTGGGAGAAGCGGCATGAGTGGATCACGGAGATGCAGGTGCAACATTTATTTATTTTATTTGTAGTCATCAGTTTGTTTGCCAGCATAGTCCATTGGGCCACAAGGAGCCCGTTTTAAATGGAGTCCTGGGGAGAAAAGCTCCAGAAAAATACAAATAACACAGTACACATTGAAGATGCACATTGCAAATTATCTCATAGGAATACAAAGTAAATATGATAAGAAAAGGTTAACAATGATAGGATACATCAGTATAGTTCATTAAACAGCAATAAAAAACACTTTTTTTTTTTTTACAAACGTAGCAGCATAGGGTAACTTAAGTAGTTGGTCAAATAGTTCAGTAGAGCTGTGGAACTATAGGAGGCAGTGATGGCATATTTAGTTCCAGGAGAGTAGAAGTGGTATTAGAAGGATTAGGTAGGATGGGAGCAGGAGCACTTCCATTGTGAAGTTAGGTGTGAGTGCAGCAATGTTTTAAATGAGGACAGACTGCTGGCGATGCAGATAGGAGATGGTAGAGAATTCCAGAGGCATGCAAGAGAGAAAGACATTAGGTGATTCCCAGCTGGGCGTGTGGGTTTGTGCAATTTAATTAGTTTTTGGGAATTAGATCTTAGAAGTCATTCTGGTTCATGCATTTCAAAGGTAGTGGCTAGGGAGGGACAAAGAGAGGGGTTGCAAATGAATTTGTGTGCTTGGATGAGTTAGGTATAAGTGAGGAGGTAAGGTAATTCAAGCTAGTTTAGTTGGTGAAGAGAATTAAAATGGTGAGAAATGTCTCTGTGACCTGCCACAAATTTTGATATCTTGTTATAGCAGGAGGAGAGTTTTGTTTTGAGGGAGGATTGCAGGTTGGTGAGGATAGATGCACCATATAGGAGGGATGGGATGAGATAAGTATTGGCTAGTATGAGCCTGGTGGAAGGAGAGATATAACGATTATGGCGGTATAGCATACCAAGTTTTTGTTAGTTTTTTTAGATATTTACTTGTAAATATTTGCTGAATTTAATTGATCATCTATGAGTGCTCCTAGTAGTTTAGTGTCAGAGACTATTTCTAGGGTAGTATTGTTTTTGCTGGTGATTATGAATGAGTGTTTATCTAGGGAGGAGGTTTTGAAGGCAGTGAATAACATAAGTTTAGTTTTGGTTGAATTAAGAGCCAGATGGTTGTCTAGCATCCACTGCTCAGTAGAGGAGAAGTTGCTTTGGGTAAGCTTATTTTAGAGTGGGGATAGAAGGGGAGGAGCAGATAATGGTAGAATCGGCATATTGGATGAGGCTGGAGTTTGGAATGGCTTGGCAGAAGTCGTTAATGAATGTATTGAATAGTAGGGGGCCTAAAATGGAACCTTGGGGGACACCTGTGGGAGTATTAAGGAAGGGTGAAGTGGTTTTATTCCATTTGATTGCTTGCTGTCTGGTTGTGAGGTAGCTGGAGAACCACTTGGTACAGGAAGGGGATAGGTTTAGTTTGGAGAGTTTATTAAGAAGCAGGTTGTGGGAAATAGTGTCAAACACCTTGGAGAAGTCAAGGAGAAGGGTGGACATGAAATAGCCAGAATTGCTGGCTTTGTTAATTGTTTCAAGGAAGGAGAGGAGGGCAGTGGAGGTGCTATGACCGGGTCTGAATCCATGCTGTGTGGTGGTAAGAAGCTGGTTGTTGATGAGATACGGTAAGAGTTGTTGGTGGATACACTTTTCAAGTAGCTTAGAAATAGGAGATAAGATAGCAATAGGACAGAAGTCTGGAATGTCATTATTATTGCCTCCTTTATGTAGAGGAATAATAAAGGCTTTCTTCCAGAGCTAGGGGACCTGGCTTTCTGAGATAGACCGATAAATTAGTATGCTGATATGGAGAGCAATGGCTTCTGCTGCTACTTTTAAGAAGTAGGAGGGAATTTCATCAGAGGCAATGGAACCAGGTTTTAATTTTAGGAGAAGTTTTTTATGATGGATATAGAGATGGGATTGATAGAGAAGGGTGGAGGTTGGGGGCAAGGGATGCTAGGAGAGGAAGGAATGGGTGCAGGCTGAGGAGGGGTCATAGGGGTGATGGTGAAGGATGATGCTAGCTTGCTTATGGACTCTATGAAGAAAGAGTTAAATTGGGTGGCTAAGTCCATGACAAAGGCATCTGGGTTAGGGCAAGGGTTTTCTTTTTTTCCTGGGTTGATGAGAGATGAGATTCCTTTCCAAAATAGTTTGGGATTGGTGTTGTGGTTGGTTTGGAGAGTGGAGAAATAGGCTTTGTGGTCTGAGGTAATATGTTTTTTGACTTTATTTTGTAGTGTTTTATATTCGTTAAGAGTGATAGTGGTTTTATTTTTATGGTAATATGTCCAAGCTTTGTCACAGAGTTGCATAGTAGCTAAGGTGTCTTTGGTTAACCAGGGTACAGGGTTACTTTTTGTACATTTTATTTTTAGAGGGGCAAAGGAGTTGAGTAGGTTTGTGAAAGTAGAGTTAAAGTAGGAGAGAGCATTATCTAGGGGAAGAGTCTTTAATGGGTTCCAGTTTGTGCTTTTTAGTGCATTTGAGAAGGTTTCAGAATTGAAGTTCTTTAGGTAGCGAGTGGAAATATAGGTGAGAGTTAGTTGTATGGAAGAGGGGAGACGGTGGGCAAAAGTGGGGAAGTGGTCAGCTAGTGGGTCTGGGAGAATACCACTATCAGAGATATAGTGAAGATGGAATACTAGAATCCAGCCTATTGTACTTCCAGTAATGGAGTTCTTGGAAGGCCTGATAGTGGAATTGATTAGTTGTGTAAAGTTATATAAGTTAATATTGAATGAGTTAGTGGGTGAGCGGATTGTGGCCCAGTTTATGTTCACGTCCCCCAGGATTATGGTTTCATCAGTAATGTTGGTGGAGACCCAGGAGAGAATATCTTCACGGGATGAGATATTGTCTCCAGAGGAAATATAGAGGGAGAGAACAAATATGAGTTTATGCTTGTTTACGTGGAGTAGGGCTGGTATAATTTCTGCCTTGCCAAATTTGGGAAAGGGTTTGGTGTAGGGGGTGACTAAGAGGGATGCTGAGTAAAGGAGTGCTAAACCCCCCCCCCCTTTTTTGTGTTCTGTCATACCTTAACATGCGGTAGTTGGGAGGAGTTATTTCAGCATCTTTTATGTGAGGCTTAAGCCAGGTTTCTGAGCTGGAGAGAATATCGAGCTGGTTATGTAGAAGCCAGGCATGAAGGTTTGGAATTTTGTTACATAGGCTCTGAGTATTTAGAGCTGGGGGAGATCTGTCCATAATTTATGAAAGAGGGAGAGGTAGATAACAGCTGAACAAAATAATTGAATCAGAGCTTGACTTTAAAGCAAGAATGTTAAGGCAAGGAGAATTTTATATTTCTGCAGGGATTGTGGGTGATTGCCCTGTGGTTAGGGCAGGAGAAAATAATGCATACAGTGTAAGTGAAGAGTATTTCCCAAACTGATACTTTAACACAGAAATGAGTAGTAGTGTTGGAAGTTTCTAAAAAAGTATTACACCTGTGTTCAAAGAAAGTAAACTCAGCAAGGGAGACCAAAGGGGCGAAAGGCCTTTTTTAAGAAGGCAGCACAATTACTTGTGTGTGTAACAATGGAAGAGTTAGAGGCAAATATAAAAAGTTGCTCAAATGGAAGACTGAGGGACTTATTAAATGGGGAAAGCAGATACTAAAGGAGGCTGTGCAAATTAATAAGTGCAGTGTTAATGCTGAGACAAGTGTCGATTCCTTAGAAAGAAGCAGTTATCACAGTTATCCTGAAAGAATTCAAATATTACAACTTCCACGTTCATACAGGATGAACTGTATCAGTCTGGGTGTATCCCTAGTTATCGAACTGTTGATAATACAGTGAAAACACTCACTTTACTAGATATACAAATGATTTACATTTAAAAGTAATTAAACTGGATGTTGAAAAGTCATTCAGCTAAATAAATTATCAACATTGACTGAAGGGATTGAATGTGTTTGGGTTCCCAGTAGAATTTGGTCAGTTGCTCTTAAGAATATATGAAGGTGAAATTGCCTAACTTAAAGTGAATGCAGAACTTCCAGGCACACACATTTAACTTTAAGAGAGGTAATAGACAATGTTTTATTCTCTATGTCTCTCTCTCTCTCTCACACTATCTCTCTCTCATATTTGCTTTATATTTGGAGCATCTGGCAAAGGCATTTTTTGGCAACCAACATAAGAGGCTCTCTAATGGCAGAGAGGAATTTAAACTCTCTCTTTTTTGAGGACAATTTGTTGATTTATTGAACAAATTCCAAGCATGACCTGGATAATGTATGTGGAATATTGAATCACTTGTGCAGTTCTTGGGGTTCAAACTGAATCTCACAAAGCTGAATGCATTATCTGTGAATTATACCCCACCAGGATGATTGAAAGAGAGGTACTGCTTTTGTGGAAACACATATTTAGCTATACAACTGGCTAGCAGAGTTAAGAACTCTGCATCAGCAAATTATGGAGCAGTGCTGGTTAACTGTAAGTTGCTGCTCTAAAAATGTAATAGTTTGGACTTAGATTTTGCTCACTGAATCACTTCTGTCTAAATGACACTGTTTCCTCTAGTCTTATACCAAGCCCAGGCAGTTCCTCTGTCACACTGAAAGGCCTTTTTTGACACTCTAAAGGTATGGTGACAATATTTTGCAAGAATGGAATTGCAAGAGTGGCTTGGAAAAGGTTGACCTTACCAAAGAACTGAGTAGGACTGGGCATGCCAATTTTTGAGGCTTATTGGAGAGCTGCTCAACTGTGTTACTTAAGTAGAGCACACTGTTGTTTGATATAGTCGGACAAACCTAACTGCAAAGTTATACTTGGAAACTAATAAAGAAGCTACCTGTATTAGGACAGGGAGGTATCATGGGTAAATAAGGTCATGGAATCTATTTGTGATGATTTAAGTTGGTTCTTTAAGGCACACACGGAGGCAACATGGAGAGGGAAGGGATGAAATCTATAGGGTTTACCTTGTGGACTATACAGCACCTTGTGCAAAGTTATAGCACATTTGCTATTAAAAAGGACTTACTACTATAGGGACAACTTTTGGCAGTTCAGGAGTGAAAAAATTTAAACAGATCAGAACAAAATAGGGATGTGAGTGAGGTGAATTTCTAGCACCCAGGGCCTAATGCATGCATTGGTGGGAATGAGAAGTAAAGTGCCCTTAATGCTTAAAAGTCTCAGAGTGGGTTTCATTAATCCATAAGAGCAAAGTAGAAAGCCCAGAAGTGACCCATCTGGTGAGTAGGTATATACAGCTCTAAAGGACATGCACACAGCAAAGTGGAGGATTGGGTGAGAAGGGAGTGGGTAGCCTTATTAGGGAAGAAAATTCAGTCAAGAAAACAGAAAAACTATTTTTGAAGCAGGATAGCAGATGCAATGAGGTCAAAGAAATTGCATCAGTTTGGTTGGAATTGCCTTAACGAATATTTCTACACAACAATGCAGTTAAGCATGATGTTTCCAGTGACTTGCTGGAGATGTAAGCAAAGGAGATTTGATCAGTTATCGTTCCTTTTGGAATCCCAGCTAGAAATCAATTAGGACAAAGATGAAATGACTTTGTAATCTTTAATAATGCTAGCATTTAAGAAAGTTATCTTAGGTGAAAACAGTAACATTTCCTCTTAGGCTGAAGAAGTAAATAAAATATTGCAGGGTACTGCAGGAATAGAAAGCAGGAATATGGAGGGCCAAGTAAAAAAGAAAGAACATAGCATGTATAGCACTCTGTGGGGACCATTATTCTATCTAAGAGGTACCTGGATGCTGGTAAATTTCAGCAAGGTGCCACAGAATGCAGGAGAGGAGAGGGGGCTTCCACACCCTTCTAAAATGTACAACATTGTGTTGTGCAGTGGATAGTACTTATATTTTGAATTAAACAAAGATTATTTTTGTTGATTGGTTCTTAAATTTCAATAAAGCTGTTTTGAAAAAAAAGAAATTTTGGAAAGGAGTTTGTGGATGCTCTAACAGAGCAAAGATAATCATGTTTACAATAGTATGGAGAGTTCTAAAATGCTTAGTCTCTGAGAATAAAGTGACTGTGAGGGAGGATGGCTTGTTCAGAAGTATATACGCAAGAAGGAATGCCATCTACATGTAATGTATGTACTCCAATTTAAGATAACATTTTTTTTCTAAATGTAATATACATACTTAGCACGGTCATTGCTCAGTGGGTAGTAATACTATCAGGGTGACTTTAATCTGGCAATTAATCAGCAAGTTAGATTGGGAAATATGAAAGAACTTAATTTGTGGTGTGGGTCTTATGTGTTTTCTTTGCAGTGTATGATAGATGGGTAAGTAAACATGCAAGTGAGGTAAGCTGCACATATATAATTACAGATTATACAAAAAAGCTTCATACATTATCTGTGGCTATCTGGGGATATGGGTCAAACAACAGCAATTGCTGAATTTGTACACCATACTCTCTCAAATCATAGTGGTGTTGCGGTAGCGTTGTCGCCTCACAGTAAGACGTTGTCCTGTTTGATTCTCAGCTAGAGCATCTTCTGTGTGGAGACATGCGTGAATGGGCATACCTTCGTTGAAGGTTGTGCGTCAGGGCCAGCAACTCGACACGTAAAAATCTACTGCCAATCATTAGCAGACCGGCGTTCCGCTGTGGCGACCACTAACCGGGAAAAGCCGAAAGACACAACTCTCTCAAATCATAGTACATTAAAATGAATGGTTTATTTCTGTGAATGTTATTAAAATGATATACCGTGGAGATTAACCCCTTTACAATTAGAGCAGCACAAGGTACAGTCAGGGGTAATACAGATAATCAAGGGAGCTAATGAGCAATGTGAATGAGTTAACAGAGTGTGTCTGAGTGGGGGGGGGGTGAAGAAATTATGGAATACTGTATGATGTATAGAAAAGACAAAGGGTGTATTTCATAGGCTGAGATAGCTAATGCAAAGAAACTTATTAGGAGATAGGAAGGAGAAAGCGGAAAGAGAAATGAAACTGAAAGATTTAAAAAAGCTTTGATTTTTAAAGAAAAAGATGAGGCAGCAGGAAGTATAATTATGCTAGAGCCTAATTATTTTATTGGGCCTGAGTTGAGACATTAATGGTGTGTGTAGCTTACAGGCTGAAAGAGACATGAGGTGAGATGATTGTTAAAAGAACTGAAGGTCACATTTATCACTAAGAAAGTGATATAAGTAATGAGTTATTATTTTCATGAAATTTATCAAAAGCAAGAACAGTATAAGAAAGAAGCCATTAGAAAATGTCTTAATGGATTAAACTTTAAAAAGGCCTTGCTTTTTTTTTTTTAGAATTAGAACTGGAACTGGCAGTGCAGCACTTAAAAATGATATTGCCTTGGGTCTTGATGGGTAGGTATAGAAGAACTCTATAAGCAATATTATACTGAAGTTGTCCCTCTGCTAAGTAAATACTTCAGTGTATTAGGACTAGACAGTGATGTCCCTTTGTAAACAATGATGCTGTACATACCTCTCAACTGCATAGCACAAGAAATATGGACAAATGCAGAATTATTTGGGGGAGGGGGGTCAAAGGCCCAAAATCAGGGACAAATTTTAAATATAGCTTGTATAAACTTAGAAGATTGCTAGAATAATATTTTATGTGTGTTACCATGCATTTTCTGAAAGCTATGATGTCTGAAAGGTAAATGGCTATTGTTATTTAGTGAATTCAGTCCCCACTGATTTGCCAGAAAAAAACATAAGTTTTATGAGGAACAGACTAAAAACATGAGGCAAAAATCTGGACAGTTGAGAGCTATGACAGTGGTCACCATGTAAGAGATGAAATTACTTCATTTTATTACAACAAAAATAACTGTCATAAACGAATTTTCAAATAAAACATACATCTAACATGCTCTTATTTCATATAAATTTATCACATAATCATTCTTATTTAATATTGCAAAACTTTTAATTATTTAAAGACAACCACACAAAGTAAAAACAAACTATATATATATATATATATATAAAGATATATATATAGATATATATAGATATATAGATCTAGGTCTGTTGAATGGAACTTCAACAGTCCAAATCCAAGTTCACCGAACACACTTTAACGAAAGTGTTTTTACCGAAAAAGCACTTTCGCTAAAGTGCATTAAAGAAAAAAACAAAAAAGCATTTATGCAGAGAGGCAAGCCCCCCTGTGCCCCCCAACCCCCCCTACTTTAATATTCTCACTCCGAGATCGCACTACAGTGGGGAAAAGGAAAAAATTCCCTTATCCGCACCATAGTACGATATCCGCAACAGTCACTCCCCCACAACTCCCTCTACCTGCAGACATACTTCTGTGAAAGTACTTCTTCGGTGAAAAGCACTTTCGTGGAAGTATGTCTGGCCATTTAGGATTTGGTGAAACGGCCATTCGTGCATCAGTCCTAGACCAATATATATATATATATATATATATATATATATATATATATATATATATATATAGTTTTATTTTAGGTTTTTCATGTGCCAAGGTAGTTTCTGAGTGCATGTGCAGTATTTCATCAGCATTTGCATTTTCAATATATTATGGATTTTGTTTTAGTTGTTGACAAATGCAAATAACATAATGTTAGGTAATTTTTATATATATATATATATATATATATATATATATATATATATATATATATGTGTGTGTGTGCGTGTGTGTGTGTATGTATATAAAGAAGCATACACACACACACACACACACACACACACACACACACATATATATATATATATATATATATATATATATATATGTATGGACTGCGGTGGTGGTGGTGCTGCGGTAGCATTGTCGCCTCACAGTTAGACGTTGCCCGTTCGATTCTCAGTTAGAGCGTCTTCTGTGTGATGACATGCGTGAATGGGCGTTCCTTCGTTGAAGGTTGTGCGTTAGGCCCAGCAAGCCAGCACGTAAAAATCTACTGCCAATCATTAGCGGACCGGAGTTCCGCTGTGGCGACCCCTAACCGGGAAAAGCAGAAAGACACAAACAAACAATGTGTGTGTGTGTGTGTGTGTGTGTGTGTGTGTGTGTGTGTGTGTGTGTATATATATATATATATATATATATATATATATATATATATGGCTGTACTATCTATCAACGAAAGTACGATCCATCGAATTGCACTTACCCGCTCACTATCCACCGAAACTGCCTTTTAACGAAACAACGAACTGCCAAATTCCTTTCCCTGGAAAAGGAACCACTGGACCACCAAGCAAACAACACACAATGGAAGGACACAGAGCCCACCAAAGTGGGCACCCCACACCCCCCACCTACTGAAATATACCAACTCCAAGATCTCACTACACGGGGAGAGAGCACAGTTCACCATAGTGGTCCAGTGGTTCCTTTCCCTGGGAAAGGAATTTGGCAGTATGTTGTTTCATTAAAAGGCAGTTTTGGTGGATAGTGAGTGGGTAAGTACAATTCGATGGATCGTAGTTTCATTGATCGAAAGTAAATCCTTATATATATATATATATGCTCTCCTTATTTACAGTGGACCTTTATTCAATTAGTTTTTCTCCACAATTTACTAGGAAGACTGAGGAGGTATAGTGAAGGGAAGAAGTGAAACCCAAAACAGAACACTGCTGGATGCAATGCATTGAGGACAGGCATGTGAGCATCTTCTTGTAGCAACTTTTATAGATATTTGAAAGGTCTTTGACAGTGTATATTGGCATACATTTGGCAAGTTTTGACACATCTTAAATGCCTTAAGCAAGAGTTTTTTTAATAATTCTTTAAGTGTCAGCAAAGTATAAATACATTTGTAATGAGGAAGTAAGCACTATGGAGTGAAAAGTGAGGTTGAGTTTAAATCAGTGACAATGGGTGCTTTGTGCCTTCCAAATATCTAGTGATATAGCAAAGGCTGTGGCAATTAGGATATGTTGCATATATCGAACTATCCATGGAATGGTACATCTGAATGTAAAATATGAAGAGAAGAGAACAGAGAAAAATATGTGGGGTATCACCAAGGATGAAATAGTGGAAATTGAAAAAGGATAATTGTGAGGTGGAGTTCAGGGAAGAATTAAGACAGGCACTGGGTGGCAGTGAAGAGTTACCAAATAGCTGGGTAACTACAGCAGAGCTAGTAAGGGAGACGGCTAGAAAGGTGCTTGGTATGACATCTGGACAGAGGAAGGACGACAAGGAGACCTGGTGTTGGAATGAGGAAGTGCAGGAGAGTATACAGAGAAAGAGGCTGGCAAAGAAGAAGTGGGATTGTCAGAGAGATGAAGAAAGTAGACAAGAGTATAAGGAGATGAGCTGCATGGCAAAGAGAGAGGTGGTGAAGGCTAAGGATAAGGCATATGAAGAGTTGTATAAAAGGTTGGTCACTAAGGAGGGAGAAAAGGACCTGTACTGATTGGCTAGAGAGAGGGACCGAGCTAGGAAAGATGTGCAGCAGGTAAGGGTGATAAAGGATAATGAGGGAAACATACAAGCGAGGAGAGTGTGTTGAGCAGATGGAAAGAGTACTTTGAAGGGTTGATGAATGAAGAGAATGAGAGGGAGAGAAGGTTGGATGATGTGGGGATAGTGAATTATGAAGTACAATAGAGTAGCAAGGAGGAAGTAAGGATAGTTATGAAGAGGATGAAGAATGGAAAGGCTATTGGTCCAGGTGATATACCTGTGGAAGCATGGAGGTGTTTAGGTGAAATGGCAGTGGAGTTTTTAACCAGATTGTTTAATGTGATCTTGGAAAGTGAGAGGATGCCTGAGGAATGGAGAAAAAGTGTTTTGGTACTGATTTTTAAGAACAAGGGTGATGTGCAGAGCTTTAGTAACTACAGAGGGATTAAATTGATCAGTTACAGATTGAAGTTATGGGAAGGAGTAGTGGAAGCTAGGTTAAGAAGGGATGTGATGATTAGTGATCAGCAGTATGGTTTCATGCCGGGAAAGAGCACTACAGATGCGATGTTTGCTCTGAGAGTGTTGATGGAGAAGTACAGAGAAGGTCAGAAGGAGATGCATTGTGTTTTTGTAGACTTAGAGAAAGCATATGACAGGGTGCCTAGAGAGGAGTTGTGGTATTGTATGAGGAAGTCAGGAGTGTCAGAGAAGTATGTAAGAGTGGTACAGGATATGTACGAGGGTAGTGTGACAGAGGTGAGGTCTCTGGTGGAAGTGACAGATGCGTTTAAGGTGGAGGTGGGATTACATCAAGGATCAGCTCTGAGCCCTTTCTTATTTGCAGTGGTGATGGACAGGTTGACAGACGAGATCAGACAGGAGTCCCCGTGGACTATGATGTTTGCAGATGACATTATGATCTGTAGTGAAAGTAGGGAACAGGTGGAGAAGACCCTGGAGAGATGGAGATATGCTCTAGAAAGAAGAGGAATGAAGGGCAGCAGGACTAAGACAGAATATGTGTATATATGTATATATATATATATATATATATATATATATATATATATATATATATATATATATGGGTTGGAGACAGTGGCATTGACAGAAAGGGAGGAGTTAGAGCTGGCTGTGGCAGAGTTAAAGATGTTAAGATTTGCACTGGATGAGATGAATATGGACAGGATTAGGAATAAGTATATTAGAGGGTCAGCCCAGGTTGGAAGGTTTGGAGACAAAGCCAGAGAAGCAAGATTACATTGGTTTGGACGTGTGCTGAGGATAGATGCTGAGTATATTGGGGAAAAGATGCTAAGGATGAAGCTACCAGGTAAAAGGAAAAGAGGAAGGTCTAAGATAAGGTTTGTAGATGTGGTGAGAGAGGACATGCAGGTGGTTGGTGTGACAGAGCAAGATGCAGAGGACAGGAAGATATGGAGACAGATGATCCATTGTGGTGACCCCTAATGGGAACAGCTGAAAGAAGATGATGATGATGATGTGGGGTATAAATTATGGAATAATGAATGGCAAGCCAGATTGTCTACAAAAAAATAGAATTAAGTGTCTGTTATCCATGAAAGACATCTTAAGTTCTTGTTGGCAACCAATTATAACAATAAGAACATTCTAACTGGTAATAAGAAGTGAAATGAGATGATTGTCTGCATCATGGAATCCTACCAACAATAGACATATAGAACTAGGAGAATACAGAATGCAAAGTTTGAATTTGCAACTCTGAAAAAATGGCAGTTTTTATAAATGAGGAGTGCACTGTCTGTGGGGATTCAGAACGAATTTAGTCCCTCTGTATCAGAATGTACATTAAGATCATATGTGGTAGTTACAGTATACAATCACTCGATGAGCACTGCCGTGCTTTACTGTATCCAAGAGAGCTGCTTTAATCATCATCTTTTATTCAGAGGGTAAAGTGTCAATTGAAGGGAAAGAACGGGGTTTGAAAAAAAGGAAGTGGATAAAACATGGCTTGCAGTGCCAAAAATAGGTTTCACCCTATTTAAAGGTTGGCATACATGACAGTGACAACCTAAATGATTGAATCATGCAAATTCAACTTATTTATCAAAATATTAAATTTATTCTTGTTTAGAAATGGATTATTTTCACAAGGTGAGGGAATGCCTTTAGGTAGCTGTAAGGGCATTCACAATAAGAGGATTGGTGGAGACGTTTTAAGAAAAATTATTTTTTCAGGACTCTCAATCAAGTATGGGTTATAATATGGCCTGAGAAATTTAATAGAAATCGTATATGTAAGAAGACAAGGGAAATGGTAAGACTGATATCAGCTGCTGTACTACAGATTATATTTAAAAATGTTCAAAAGTAAATCATGGTTGATTTGACGACATGCTTACTACAACACTTCTTTAGTTCATGGTTCTGTTCAACTGACTTTTTTTTTTAAATTTGAGCAGCATTTATTTTATTTATTAATTTGGCCTTTTTTTACCAGGAAAGTCTAACTGGGTAACAGCCATTTTCTCGGAGGCCCAGGGAGAAAGCTGTGTTTGCTTATATTGCATTATACAAAGTTTCAGTTAAACACAGATTAGTTACATTTCTATTTACATTTATACTCAAACTGCAGTTACATTTATACATTCTAATATTTTGCAGAGGTGGAAGTTACTAAAGAGAAAGCCCATGTGCATCTTAATGGATTGTACAGGTAGCAGTTATGTATAAAAATTGTTTGGTCATTTCAGTGAGATGTTGAGAGTCTTCATTTAAGAAGATTATTATAAGGTGAACACAAATCTTAACCTTGTGATGAGCATGTGCAGGACCAGGATTGATTAAGATGTTTAAGCAGTGGTTTAAAACTGTTGAGTTTGTCAGAGAGTTTTATTTATGTGGGGATACTATTCCAGAGTTTAGCAATGTATTGGTAGTACATTGAGTCTCCTTCAGCATTAATTAACTTATTTGTTAGAAATAACTCAACAACTGAATAAGGCGTTCGGTTAACTCAAATGTGCAAACCCCAGCGATACGAAACCCCACTGTACTCGCTTATCCACTCACCACAGTCAGCCAAAAACCTTTGTAGAGGTAAAATAAACTTCTACACACAAGAATATAGTGTAAAAGCAATTTAATCCACAAAAACGTTAAGCGCTTTCACTCACTAAACGTGAGCTTCCTCAGAACGTTCAAACAGCTGTTTCAAAAAAGTTTAAATGTCTTTATTGGCACCAAAAACAAACCTACTGAGTCAGCCTCTTAAAGCTGACACATCCTAATAATATACATAACTCACGGCTAATACAATAATGCCCCATCTAAAAAGCTATTTACTATATAAAACAAAACATTATTGATGCAATATAATAACAATGTTAAATATTGCTAAAATAATTCATTCTCATAAAATACATGAATGTATACACAATCATAACCATATTTCTAAGAAGGGTTTTACAGAAATGTGTTCATTTAAACCTGGTGGTGTCGCTGGATCAGTCAGCAACTGCCACCTTACCTCTTTGCATGCTAATACCTTTTTAATACTACCCCCCTAGGGTTAATTCCCACATTCTCCAAAATGGCAAATTTAAAATAGTGTTTGTCTCCTTGACTATCTATGTGTTTAAACAATGCATTATTTTGATCTTTGGTTCTAATACTATATAAATACATTTCGATGTGTGTGTAACACTCTCTTCCATTTTTTGCTTCCAAAAATCCTTTTTGCTTCCAAACCTCTTTCCAAAAGTGTTTTCAAATTATTGCCCATTTTATATACAAATGTCGGTTTGGGGCCTAATATTTCCAAATTTTTTTGATCTGTCAATAATGCATGCCAATTTCTGCTAAGAATTTCCTTAATTTGATTACTATATGGACCATATTCTAAAATACAAGCTCTATTAAATGCTTTACTGTTACTTTCTTCCTTCCTCGTACCACGGTTTCCTTGTGCTTGATTGTATTTAGCTCCTAATAAAGGGATATATTTTCCCCCATTCACTAATTATGTATTCTGTAACTTCCCTCATCATTTGAGGATCATATCCCCTATCTCTAAATAAATCAAAAATGTATCTAACTTCTTCCATCATGTCAGCATAATTTGATGTCATTCTCGTAACTCTTATGCATTACCCCTTGTAAATGTTATACATTAATTTTCTAGGGTGATTACTATTGAAGCAAAAACAGAAGAGAGTGTTACACACACATCGAAATGTGGTGCATGTCATCAGTGCTTCACCATTTGTGAAGACAGAGGCGTAACACTGAATAATATTAATAAGACGAAAATATGTTACAGACAAGGCAATTGTAACACCAAATTTGTTATATACTTAGCCAAATGTTCAGCATACTATATTGGGAAAACCGAGAGAAATTTTAGGAAAATAATTTACTCTCATTTATATAGTATTAGAACCAAAGATCAAAATAATGCATTATTCAAACACATAGATAGTCAAGGGGACAAACACTATTTTAAATTTGCCATTTTGGAGAATGTGGGAATTAACCCTGGGGGGGGAGTAGTATTAAAAAGGTATTAGCATGCAAAGAGGTAAGGTGGCAGTAGCTGACTGATGCAGAGACACCACCAGGTTTAAATGAACACATTTCTGTAAAACCCTTATTAGAAATAGGGTTATGATTGTGTATACATTCATGTATTTTATGAGAATGAATTATTTTAGCAATATTTAACATTGTTATTATATTGCATCAATAATGTTTTGTTTTATATAGTAAATAGCTTTTTTAGATGGGGCATTATTGTATTAGCTGTGAGTTATGTATATTATTAGGATGTGTCAGCTTTAAGAAGCTGACTCAGTAGGTTTGTTTTTGGCGCCAATAAGGACATTTAAACTTTTTTGAAACAGCTGTTTGAACGTTCTGAGGAAGCTCTCATTTAGTGAGTGAAAGCGCTTAACGTTTTTGTGGATTAAACTGCTTTTACACTATATTCTTGTGTGTAGAAGTTTATTTTACCTCTACAAAGGTTTTTTGGCTGACAGTGGTGAGTGGATAAGCGAGCACAGTGGCGTTTCGTATCGCTGGGGTTTGCACATTTGTTAGAAATAAGAATTTGCTACTTGAGTGGCGTCTATATCACGTTATCGAAATCTTACTACATCAAATCACTAAAGGTCGACCTCTAGTGATCGATGTAGTAAAACATCGAATAACGCTTAAAAAACAAAAAGCAAACACAAATAAAAACTAACTAACGTAGGCAGGGGGCAAACCCCCCTGTGCCCCCTACTTAAATATTCAAACTCTGAGGCCACACTACATTGAGGTAAATGGAAATCTCCCCCTACGGAGATTTCCATTTACCTGCACAATGTTCTGCGCTTTTGATGTTGTGGTGCCGACAATATCAGCTTCGATATTGTTGGCTTTCGACATCGTGAAGTAGACCCCTTGAGTGGAGGTCCTTTGCTGGACAGTAGGGCAGTAATAAGTTTTGTAGTGCAGGGCATTCTTCTGGATGATGAATGAGTTTGTGTGCTATAGTTAGTTATGAATATGTTAGGTACTTGTGTAGTTCAAGCCAGTTTAATTGCTGTAAACTATAAAAATGGTGGGTCCTATGAGGGAGATTGGTGATGTGGCTATTTTATTGTAGTAGGAAGTAAGTTTCTTTCTTTGAGTATTGTTTAAGTTTATTAGGATAGGAGCATTGTATAAGAAGGATGGCAATTAGGAAGTGGTGGCTAGAGTTTTTCTTGCAGTATTTGTAAGGAATCCACTGATCCTATAAAGGGAGCCTAGTTTCTGGTGTGTAGATATAATGATGTGCAGTATATGCTGGTCTGTTTGAGATTGTGAGTTACAGCTTTATTGACATTATTTGTTGACTTTATGCTAAAAGATTGCTTTTGATTTTGCCAACATTTTTGAGGTAAAAAGCATTAACTTCGTTTTCTTGGGGTTGAGTAGAAGGTTTGATTCTTTGAGCCAGGTTTCTACAGAGGAGAAAGATTTTTGGGTAATGTCTTGGAGCTTATTTATTGTTCAGACTGCTCATATTAATGTTGAGTCATCTACCTAGCATGGTGAGTGAAGATGTGGAGGTTATATATATATATATATATATATTAAATAGGAGAGAGCCCTGAGGGACACCTGTATGTAGTAACTGGTTGAAAGGATGAGTAGGTGTGTTACCTTCCAGATGGGTAAGTGTGAAACCACAACAAGGATTTTTGTAAAAGTCCTTTTGAGGAGAGTCAAATGAGTAGTTGCTGGTGCAAGACAGTATCAAGTGCCTTTGACAAGTCTAAGAACATGATGGACACAAGGAGACCATTGTTTCTATGCTGTTTTATTATATTGGAAACATATAGTAGTGCAGCAGTGGTACTTTTCTGGGGCCTGAAGCCATGGTGTGTTTCTGAGAACAGGTTATTTAAGGTTATGTTTTACATCAGCTGCATATGGATGCATTTCTCTAATATTTTGGGGGGGGGGGATTGCTTTTGGTCTGTAGTTATTAAACTCTGTAGATTTGCCTCCTTTGTGCAGTGGTATGATGTAAGATTTTTCCACAATGATGGGACATATCTTTCTGCTATGGACCTATAAATCTATATGGACACAAAGATGGCTATGACTTCTGAAGCCATTTTTAGGTAGGCTGATGGTTGTTGGTCTACAGCTATGGAAGTAGTTTTTAGTTTAAAGAGCAGCTTCATTATGAGTTAGGTAGGTACTGGACTAAAAATGAAGAGCTGTGGGTGGTTTTGATTGGACAGGAGTAAAGAGAGGGGGCAGATATATTTGTGTCTAAAAGAGATAATATTGATTGTATAAAGTAGGAATTAAATTGTGTGGGGATACAGTCTGTCATACTGTCTGTGTTTGGAGGGAGAGTGGTGGTCTTGCTAGGGTGGAGTAGTTTATTTAGTGATGACCAAAAAATGTTTGTGTTGTTTTCATGTTTGTTTTGTAAGTTGGTATAATATATTTACTTATCCTGTTTGACATTTAGTTTTACAAGGTTTCTATGATGTCTAAATTGCAGGAAAGTATTTTGAGATGTTCTTTGTGTTTCACTGTTGCAGTCATCACTTGTGCGTTATCCCTGCTGGGTAGCCCTCAATCGGCCTGAATACCAGAGTTAAGTTTTTCCCCTGCACCGGCTGCTGTCACCTGTGAACTGACGTCAGGTCATCAGTGGTATACAGGAGAGCAGCATTACATCAGTCTTTCTTGCCATGGAGCTCGAAGCAAAAGCAGTTTGCATGTGTGCCGGTCGGTCGTTGCCAGAGTTGAAGTTGAAACTGAAAATAACTGAAGGTAAGTACCCTATTGGGGATTCTTTTTCTTGCACTATCCAATGTCCAAAAAAGTCAATAATTGTCTCCTCTGTGGAAAACAAATACTACATTGAGACTTCCATACCTTGTGCATTACTTGTCTAGGCCCAGACCATGACATCCCCCGTTGTGGGTTCTGCGCACTTTTCAATTCAAGGACTATTCACTGTAGAGCTGAATTTTAGCCAGGCATTTCCAAAGTATTTGTGACAGAAGGTATCCAAGTAAAGATGACAACTTTTCCACAACCATTGTGACAACAAAGGATTGGTTTTGAGTGTTTGTATCAGCTCACCCCATACACTTTTCCATTAAAGATGTTGTGTTGTTTTATGCACTGTAAATCTTTGAACATTTAATATTCACCAGAAGGTTGGAGTGTTATGTCAATTTTCATTTGGCACTAATGCTTTTGAATTTTACTCTAAGAAACCTGCAGTTTGATAGGTCCTGCTTTTTGGATATTGAAATATTGAAGCAGAAAGATTGCATGAACTCTGAGAAGAGGAAGCAGGTACATTTTATGATTTTATGTGCTTTTTATTTTCTACATTTTCCCCTGAGTTTTTGTGATCTTGGGAATTTTATATATATATATATATATATATATATATATATATATATATATATATATATATATATATATATATAAGAGAGAGAGAGAGCGAGAGATACACACTAACACACACGGTGCGGGTAGCCACTATTTTAGGGGAGCAAAGGGCTAGCCCTCTGCAAAACAGATGCTTTTTTGTTTTTCTCACGTTGGGAGAGTTACTATTTTGAGCTTGTGACCTGTCAAGGTTTTAGACCTTTTGTTTTCTAATTACTGCATGTCAAATGAAAGTCAATAATTCATGGAGAATTATTTTTTTCTTTTATTGTTCTTGGTCTAATTTATGGAATATCCTACTAGTCAAATAATATTAAAAATAAAAAAACGAAAGATCTTAAGTAGCAGTGTTTAAGGGTACTACGTTGTCTTAAAATAAGAGATGCAGGAATGTGTGGGCAACCAGATGTCAGGACAGATGTGGTGGTATTCATGAAATTGAGAGAAGAGAATGAAGTGACACACCTTATTTAAGGGAGTCTAAACAAAAAACATCAAATGGGAAATAGAAGGTGGCAGTAAGGATGTTCAATTTATAATCAATCAAAGGCATGACACTCCATTGTGTAAGATGAGACCCCTTATTTCTGAACCCCTTAGCAGTATAAGTAGCTCTGAACTGAGAAATTACTCTGGCTTCCACTTTGTTGGTGTGACATGCAAATGAACAGAGTAAAATACAGCCACAATCTTACATATTAAAATAGGGGAGAATTCCGCACTCTCCATAATTAGACTTGTACTGTCTAATTGTTTGCCACTTACTTATCACTGATATGCAGGGACACTTCGAAGTTATGTACCTACCATAACGTTCCATGTTAGTTGTCTTCTCTCACCTTCTTTCTTGCTGGATGGTTCAGAGCCGATCCTCGGCTCCGACTCGGCACTTGCTAAGCTCGAGATCTAATTTTACCAGCTCGAGGCAAGCCTATATCCCATGATGCAAGGCGGAGACTACCCAGATCTCGTTTGGTAGCTAAAGAAATAGTAATATTTTCTTCCAACTGAAAAGGAGGAAGAAAATTAACAATACTAAATAACATCATAATCCTCTAGAAAGTCTCAACCTAATGTTGTGACACTAGAAGCTGAACAGCTAGAAAAAGAATAAACCTCTTAATAGAAGATGCATAATCTTCTCGGTCTGACCAGGCTAGGGGGATGGAGGGCGGGACGCAAGAAAGAAGGCGAGAGAAGACAACTAACATGGAACGTTATGGTAGGTACATAACTTCTAAATGTTAAGTTGTCAATCTCGCCTTCATTCTTGCTGGATGGGACCGCGTCCCCAGCACCTGTATCCTGGGTGGCTCAATGGAATAGACTCTTGAGAACGGTGGAACCAAAATTTGCTTTGTCTCTGGAGGCCAAGTCTAATTTGTAATGTGAAACAAAGGCATGAGGAGAGGCCCATGTGGCTGCTGCACAAATAGTGTCTATTGGAAGCCTAGCTTGAAAAGCTGTGGATGTAGCTAGAGCTCTGGTAGAATGGGCTTTTGGCTTAGAAATCAACTCTTTGCCTCTGAGCTGATAAATGTAAGTGATCACAGAAGACAGCCATCTAGATAAAGTTACCTTGGAAACTGGAAGGCCTTTCCTGTTCTCTGCATAGGATAGAAACAGTTGATCAGATTTCCTAAAAAGTTTAGTTTTGTCCAGATAATATCTGAGCTGGCGGTGAACATCAAGACAATGTAACTTTTGTTCCGCTCTATCAGAATAATTCGGGAAAAACACTGGAAGATCAATGGATTGATTCAGGTTCGTCTGCGATGCCACTTTTGGTAAGAAAGATGGATTAGTCCTTAGAGATACCCTATCTTTGTGGAAAATTAAATAGGGAGGACGAATGCAGAGAGCATGAAGCTCAGATACTCTCCTGGCAGAAGTAATGGCGACTAGAAAAAGTGTCTTCCAAGAAAGGAATTTCAAAGAACAGGCAGCTGCAGGTTCGAAAGGGGGAAGAATCAAGGATGTTAAAATTAAATTTAGATCCCACTGTGGTGGGGGGGTCTCTAATCGGAGGTTTAAGTAAAAAGATACCTCGAAGGAATGCCTTGCAAAGCTTATGTGACATAATGTTGTGGTCCAAAAAGCCTATATGAAAATTTGAAATGGCTGCCAGTTGAACTTTCACTGTGGAAGAAGAGGATCCTGAATGAAAAATCTCAGCTAGGAAGTCCAATACCGAATGAATCGGAGCAGTATAGGGGTCTATGTTCCTAGCTTTTGCCCAGAAAGAGAAACGTCGCCATTTACTAGTGTAAATCTTTCTGGTAGAAGATTTTAGGGAAGCTACTATGATATCCCGGACGGGATTAGAAATCATAGGAAGCCTGGCTAAAGGATGGAAGTGGAGCAACCAAGCAGTGAGGTTGAGAGAAGGTATGGATTGGTGCAGTTGACCCGACTGGTGGGTCAGAAGATCTGGAACCGGGTCCAGATGCCATGGCTGTACCAAGAGATAACGATGTAGGAACGGAAACCATATCTGTTGAGGCCAATAAGGGGCAATGAGAATCAACTTGGCTCTCAAGGCGGTTGCTTTCTGAATTAGCTGAGGTATCAGCGGAAAGGGGGGGAATGCATAAAGAAGTCCCCGGGGCCAATCTTGGGTTAGAGCATCTCTGGGGGAATGGCCTGGAAGGGGGAAGAGAGAGAAGAAGTCTGGGCATTTGCTGTTTTGAGGTGTAGCGAAAAGGTCGCAGCAAGGAGGGCCCCACTTCTGAAAAATCTCTTCCGTCACTGATTGTTTGAGAGACCACTCGTGAGGCATGAGAATAGCTCTGCTCAATCTGTCCGCTATGATGTTGGATTTCCCGGGGATGTGCATTGCTATCAGAAACCGCTGAGAAGAGATTGCTCATTGCCAAAGTCTGAGAGCTTATCGACACAGTGGATAGGACTTGGTTCCGCCCTGTTTATTAATATACCACACTACGGACATATTGTCCGTTTGGATTGCAATAGTTCCCAGGGGAAGAGAGTCGTTGAGGGCTTGCAACGTTAAAAGGACCGCTCTCATCTCTAGGACATTTATGTGCAGATGGTATTCAAAAGGTTGCCAAGTGCCATGGACCATTCTGCCCTGATAATGCCCCCCCCACCCGATCAGGGATGCGTCCGATGTAACCGTGGCAACCGGGGCAGGAGGAACAAAAGGTCTGCCCCAATGGACTTGAGGGGATGATATCCACCAGGTCAGATGTCTTTTGCAAGTTGGAGTTACTATGATCTCGTGATGCATGGGAAGTTGTTGAAAAGACCATTGGGCGAATAGCATCCATTGTAGAAGACGCATGTAAAAGCAGGCAAGGGGAAGAAGTGTTATGGCGGCCGCCATAAGACCCAATACTTTCAGAGCAAATCTGGCCTGAATTCTGTTGCTGAGAAGAATCACCTGGACGTGTCTTTGAATGTCCAAGATCCTTTGGTCTGTTAACTTTGCTGAAAGTTGTACAGTGTCCAATTTTGCGCCTATAAAAGTAATAGATTGACAAGGCGACAAGGCAGATTTTTCGAAATTTATAGAAATCCCTAGCCGTCTGCAAATGTGAATGGTGTAATCTCTGGCTTGGAGAAGTTGATGCCTGGTGGTGGCAGTGAGGAGCCAGTCGTCTAGATATGGAAACACCTGGAATCCTTGACATCTCAGGTGAGCCGTAACCACTGCCATACATTTGGTGAACACTCTGGGGGCTGTAGTGAATCCAAAGGGCAGGGCTCTGAATTGGAAGTGACTGGTCCCCAGCCGAAAGTGGAGAAATCTTCTGGAGCATCTGTGAATTTTTATTTGATAGTACGCATCCTGAAGATCTATCGAGCACATCCAGTTATCCTTGCCCAGAAAGGGTAGAATGGACTGAAGCGTGACCATCCGGAATCTTGATTTCTTTACAAACTTGTTTAGTTTGCTCAGATCTAATATTGGTTTCCAGTCCCCTGTCTTTTTTGGAACTAAAAAGAACCTTGAGTAGATTCTGGATCCTATTTGGTCCGCTGGGACTGGCTGGATGGCTCTTTTTACTAGCAGTTTTAATATTTCTATTACTGCTAGTTCCCTTAGACCAGGTGGAACGTCTGGAAGGTTCCCTTTTGCTGAATTGGGGTTTGAATAAAGGGAATTTTGTAACCCTCGGATATAATCGACTGTACCCATTTGTCTTGAGAAAGGGAAAGCCAGGCTATTGGGTACAGCGATAATTTTCCCCCGACTGCCTCCGAAGGTGGACAATCGGGCAACATCTCAGGGATGCTGGAAGGGTTTGTCAGAAAGAGGCTCTCTGCTACCCTGATTCTGCGGACCCCCTCTGCCCCTAGGGTGGCGTCTATTATTGTTACCCCCTCTGCCTCTGGGGGTAAACTGACTTTGTGCATCAGGCGTGACTCCTTGAGATTTGCAGAACCACATTTTCCCTCCCTTCTATCCTTTGGGGTAAGGTCTTGAAGGGGTGGAGAAGCGGACTCCTACGGCAGAAAGAGTCTTGCCATCTTGTTTGCATCTAGTCAAAGTGTCTTTCACTTGAGGTCCGAACAAGGTCGAACCATCAAAAGGGGAGTTTGGGAAGGACGCCTTGAAGGGGTCTGCAAAATTACAAAGCCGCATCCAGGACTGACGCCTTAAAGCCACTCCTGTGCCTGTGGCCCTACTCGCTCCATCGGCTGCATAAGAAATGAGCCGCATAGAGGAGTTAACAATGGAGTTAAGGATTCCTAGCTGTGAGCTAATCTTATCCTGAGACCCAGCAGCTGACGGATCCTGTAAAACTTCTCCCAACTCTTTAAGAACATCTCTTTGAAGGCGGGTGAAGTGGCACAAGTAGTTCAGCGATCTCATGGCAAAAGTCGCTGAAGAAAAAATCCGCTTGCCGTACCTGTCCATAGTCCTAGAATCCTTGTTAGGAGAATGGACAGGTACTGAAGGATCAGCTAGTTCCTTCTTGGTGGCAGCAGCCACCACCATGGCATCAACTGGAACACCCTTTTTCAAATATTGTCTATCTGGTGGGGGCCGTAATGAATTTTGAAGGCCTCCTAGGGATAGGTTCCACCGAATCCGGAGCCATCCATGCCTTCCGAGCCACTACCTCCATAAGAGGGTCGAAAGGCGGAGACACCCAGGAGGTGGAGGGTCGAGATCCGAACGCCTCCAGGTATACTGACTTGTCCTCGGAAGGATTAAGGGAGGGCCAGTTCCCCCTCTGCCTAAGGAGTTCAAGGATGTCTGAGAATGAGACATCCTCAGAGGAGGACCTTGGGGATCCCTCCGACTCATCCAGGTCAGTATCAGATGTAATAGACTCGGGGGAGTCTAGATGTTTCCTCTTACATGTCCTCTTATGCGGAGGTTCACCTGATGGATCAGGAGAAGCCTCAGAAGAGGAAGATATTCCCACTGGGGAAACCTGAGGCATTGGATCTCTGGGTCCGGGAGCAAGATAGTGGGAAGAGACGTCAGCAGGCACTGTAGTGGGAGGAGCTGATGGAACTGTCCGTTGACTGAGCCCAGGGGCTAGTACACTCCTCATCACCTCGAAGGCTCCCCCGTCAGAGAGACCAGAAAGTTCCCGCTCTGAAGAGATAGGAACCCCAGGCCTCACCGAGAGGGAAGGCTCCGAGGCAGATGTCGGGGCTGAGCTCACCAACGCCGAAGCCCCGAGAGGGAGAACGGGGTTGGACAAGGGTCCGATGCCACTCGAGCCGACGAGAGAGACCAGACGCCCGGATCCCTCCAATGAAGGCCTCAAGGAGGAAATTGGAGCAGAGGACGATGGAGCCGAAAGGGGTGGTATCGGCTCCGAAGCTACAATGGTGACGGTTCCGAGGAGCTCCGGCTCCGAGCTCTGTAAGAGAGTTGAAGGAGGAATGTTTGGTGGATGTGAAATAGCTACCGTCTGTTGAGATGGGCTATGGAGCATTTGGGCCAATGCCTGGGATTTTAATAGTCTACTCACCACTCTCTCAAGGTCGTGATCAGACAGCCTGGACGACCGAGAAGAACGGCTCCGATGGCTCCGCTCTGAGAGCAGGGGAGATCTCGGAGCCGAATGTATCGACTCTAATGAAGGGGATCGAGATCTCTTTTTAGAGATCGATGGAGCCAACGGAGCCGAGGGTACGTTGGCTCCAGCCGGAGCCGACACTGAATGTCTAGATTGGGCAGTATCGACGCCGGATGGAGCCAATACTGTGACAGCTATGGTGGAAGGATTGGCTCCGGCCGGAGCCAATCTCGACCCTGGTGAAGGTAAACCAGAAGCCGACGGCTTGGAACTTTCAGCCGAAGGCTTAATAGGTTTTGAGGGCTTCCCCGGTGCCGACTTAGTCGGGGAGCTCTCGGGCTTTAATAAGCCCCTTAAAATCAACTTATTTCTGCACTCCTGCAGGACTCTTGGGCTGAAGGCATGACAGATAGCACAAGAGTCCTGCAGGTGCAGAGGTCCCAGGCAATAAACACAAGAAGTGTGACCATCTGTCAGAGACATCTCCTGACAGCACGAGTCACACTTCTTGAAGCCTGAGACCTTCGTGTCCTTCGACATAACTGTGTCGAAGCAACACAAGTTGTAAAACACAAAACACTAACACACACACACAAAAAACACCCAATCTAACAATTTAAACAAGACAGGGATAACACACAGTCATACACAAACAATCCCTGACAGGAAAAAATTTTGGAAGGGGAAGGCCTAAGGCCTATAGCTAGGGAAAAGGGGATAAATAACTCGAAAAAAAGGGAACACTAACGGGAATAGGGTTAAAGTAAGCGTTAAAGTTAACAAAAAATAACTATAGATATGAAAATATAAAAGGGGGTAGACTAAAGTCTTAAAATTAGTCACTTACCTGGAGCTGGTAAAAAAAGGCACCTCGTTAGCGAAGCGGCAAATGAGATCTGGGTAGTCTCCGCCTTGCATCATGGGATATAGGGTTGCCTCGAGCTGGTAAAATTAGCTCTCGAGCTTAGCAAGTGCCGAGTCGGAGCCGAGGATCGGCTTCGAACCATCCAGCAAGAATGAAGGCGAGATTGACAACTTAACATTATTGATTTGCTTTAGTATTTTACTCTGTTATAAAATAGCCACGGTGGTACAGCGGTAGTGTTGTTGCCTCACAGCAAGAGGTTCTCCTGTTCGATTCTCAGCTGGAGCGCCTTCTGTGTGGAGTCCGCATGTCCTCCTGCAGTTGAGTGGCCTCCAAAAGACATGCATGAATGGGCATGCCTTCGTTGAAGGTTGGGTGTCGGGCTGGCAACTTGGCACCATAAAAATCTACTGCCAATCATTACTGGACCGGAGTTCTGCTGTGGCGACCCCTAACCGGGAAAATCCGAAAAGACAAACAACATTTTACTCTGTTATAAAATGTACAGTTTTCTAACTAAAGAGTGAAGACAAACATTATTATATAACACCAGGCCTCAGACTTAAAAATGTATTTATTTGGAAATGTAATATAATAAAATTCAGTTATTCTTTCAAGTTTCTAAGTGAGTGGTAGAAATAATTAAAATGTGACCCTGATTATTTTTGCATCTGCTCCTTATCTTTGAGCTAAGAGTTTGAAATATTTTGTTAAGTAGACCTTAGATGAACCATAGTATCAAAGAACACGGCACTGTTCTCAGATATGTCCTTATGCTGTGTTATTTAACCAGCCATTTATAACGTGCAACTCTTGGTGATGAAGCATGCTGATACTGGTGGGGTGGGGTAATGTCATTTCACTGAAACCACTGTCATGGAATAATTTGTGAAAAAAAAACACAAAAATGAGACCCTAGCACCATTTGCTCTTTGGTTAATTTTGATTTGTTTATTAGTTTACTGGGATTTGTGCTGAAATATGTGTTTTCTCATGTCTTAGTTTACTGTATGAAAAGTTATTTACTGCTGAGTGCTGTAAATGTGCTGTGGGAATGTTTTTTAATGTCCAAGTGTTTTGCCCTTTCCCTACAATTGTGTGACCACTAAGATAATATAGTTAAGGAAGGGGGTGCGAATGGTAAAGCACACCAAATGGGGAGGTGCAGGACATCAGCATTTTGTGGGGTTTTCAGTGAAAGTGGCTTTTAATTTAATTTTTTCTGTGAAAAAAATTCAATAAAAGTGGCTTTAGTGACAACACAAATCCATTGCGAGTGAATAAGTTGCTGGATATAAATAATGTCAGACTGTCAACATAAAGTAGTACAGTCAAAGCAGAGCTATCCATTATCTGAGATTTAATAAATATGGTGACTAAAAGTGGACCAAGTTGCAAAGTTTGTAGGATGCCAGTGGACAGGATGCTGACACTTGAGCAGTACTGACAAGCAGTTTGAATGATGGCCTCTGCAGATAACTAAAAAAGAACATGAAAGATATTTGGGTTGCTGTTGATTTTCTGAGAGATCATTCAGGATAAGGAAATGTGAGACAGAAATGAAGGTTTAGAAATGTTGACAGAGAGCACTAGTTATTTAATATTGGCTACTGTTCCTATATGTTACATTTTTTTAAGATTCAGGTGCAGTACATGTGTGCGACTTGTACAGAAGTTTGTGTTACTCCTCATTGAATTGATGGATTCAGCAGTTTTTGGTGTGTGTCTGTATGTGTGTGTGTGTGTGTGTGTGTGTGTGTGTGTGTGTGTGTGTGTGTGTATGTATGTGGGGGGGGGGTCAACACAGAGATGGGGCTTTCACTGCTTTTTCTGCTTTTCTTAATGGAATTGCCTATTTTGCAAAGCGGATTAACTAATTCTTCCAGATTCAAGAAAAACAAGCATCCAGTAATTAAGAAGTGGTGAAGATAGTGGACAGTGGCCTTTACATGTCTGCCCCACACTCATTAAAAAGTATGAGTACAGTCCAATAGTTCAAGGTCATGTTTTCCTAGAATGCATTCTGTGATGAGACGCGATACATTACATCATATGCAAACTGCAGGGTTACTGTTAAGTCACCCCACTCTGAGAATTCTAAAAATGGGCTCAAACTAAATGCTAAAGAACGTAGTTACTATCACTTTTAGTAGACGGCCCCTTTTCTCCTCATGCTGTATAGACAATACACCACTACAAAATGGGGGTGTGGTGAGAGATCTGGGTGCTTATGTTGATGACTTCCTCTTGTTTGACCATCATTCAACAGCAGTTGTCGGGAAAAACTTTTATTTAGCCCAGCTATTTGGAAAGGAATATTATCAAGATCTAAAGAGGTAATCACTTCCTCATACCTAGCACTGATCAGGTCAGTTATTGAGTACAATTCCCCTTTGAAATGTTGCTCACTAAATATAACAAAGAATTAGAAAGACCCCAAAGGTTCCCAACTAAAAAGATTGCAGGCCTAAATCCCCATGAACTGCTAAGAGAGGCTAGAAGCTCTATCCCTTTATTCAGTGACTTACAGACATTTGAGGGGGGATCTTTGTCTTGCTTACCATGCCATTAGAGACTAAAGTTTCCTGGTTCTCCTATATCTCCTCAAGTCTAATAAATCCAGGAACTAAATCTTCACTAACAGATAAATAAAATACAGTGGAGGGACAGGTTTATAACCAAGCACCTCCCACACCTCAGGAATTAACTTCCCTGCATGTTAAGCAGTGTGACTTACTATCTTCATTTACTCATAACCTAGATGGCTGGATGGGTATCCACAAATTTACACTGAGACTGGCTGATACATAAAGCCCAGCAGCCCTGAGTCAGTAAGCTACTGGCTGGCTGATGTCTAGTTGCCCAGCCTGGGTTACCTGGGATAGCTCTGTTGAGCGAAAGCTGCACATAAAACCAACCAACCTACCAAGCATGAACTGAGAATTGCTACGTTTAATGTTGGTTCACTTACAGGATGCAGCTTGGAAGTGGATGACATGATGATACAGAGGAGGCTGGACATCCTATGTGTCCAAGAGACGAGGTGGAAGGGCAGTGCAGCAAAGCCACTTGGCTTGAGATCCAGACTCTACTACTCAGGTGAGGGACAGGCTAGAAATGGTGTAGGAATTGTGGTGAGAGAGAGGCTTCAGAAGGCAGTGAGGGATATCATCAGAATTAATGACAGACTCATAGCAATCAGACTCCAATGTAATTATAGGGCAGTATTCATAATCTCAGCTTATGCCCCGCAGCAGGGTTGTGATAGTGAGGAAAAGAGTGCATTCAGACAGCAGTTGCAGGACCTACTAGATAAAGCAGGACAACATGAATTGGTGTTGATAATGGGTGACTTGAATGCACACATTGGGACAGACAGAACAGGATATGAGGACTGCAGGAATAAAGAAGGAAAAGCCATTCTAGACTTCTGTCTGGCAAATGGCTTGATAGTAGCCACCACATGGTTCAGAAAGAGAGACAGTCACAAGATCATATACAAGAGTAGCCAACATGCAACTCAGGTAGACTTTCTCCTAGTAAGGCAAAGGCATTGGGATAGAATCCATGATTGCAAAATCATCCCCAGTGAAACAGTCAGTCGACAGCATAAACCATTATTTGCCACAATCAGCTGCAAGCAGTGGTCAGAGAAGGCTCTAAGGTCAACAGAGACCAGGCTGAAGACCTGGAAGTTGGCAGGAGAGAAAGTACAGCAGTTCAAGGAATTACTCAGGGCTCTAGCACCCCAAGAAGAGGACAAAATAGGTAGAGTTGAAGAAGAGTGGCAGCGCCTAAAAACAGCATGTGTTAGGACTACAGAAAAGCTACGTGGCCATGCCAGGTATGGAAATAAGGTACATAAGGAAAGCTGGTGGTGGAATGCAGAAGTCCAGGAAGTCAGCAAAAGAAAGAAGGAGTGCAGAAAGAAGTGGAAGATAGAAAAGAGTGACCAGGCTAGGAAGGACTACTGGTTGGCTAACAAAGTAGCCAAGAAAGTATTTGCAATAGCAAAGAATAGGGCATCGGAAGCACTGTACCAACTTCTGGAAAGTGACTTAGTAATGGGCACAAAGCAACTATATCAGGTTGCAAGGCAAAGACAGAAAGATAAAGAAGATAGTCCGACACACTTCATAAGGGATGCCAGCAACAACCTGCTCACCAGTCCACAGGACATCAAAGACAGATGGAAGGAGTATTTCCAGCAGCTTCTGAATGAAGAAAACCCCACAGAAGCTGTACTGCCCCAAAAATAGCCTACGATGAGAGAAGAAGAGGAGTTCACCTTAGAAGAAGTAAACAGCACTAAGGAAGATGAAGTCAGGGAAAGCAGCAGGCTTAGATGAGGTCACAGCAGACATGATAAAGATGCTGGGTGAGATAGGGGAGAAATAGCTCCTGAGGGTACTAATAGCAGTGTAGAGAGAAAGACATATCCCAGATGACTGGAGAATAAGCATATTCATGCCAGTGCACAAGAACAAAGGGGACATCTACAACTGTGGGCAGTACAAAGGCATCAAACTCCTACTACATTGCATGAAAGTTCTGGAGAGGGTGATTGATAAACGGATATGCAGAGTCGTAGAATGCAAGATGGGAGATGAGCAGTTCAGATTCAGATAAGGATGCAGCACAACTGACCCGATGTTTGCATTGAGACAGATACTTGAGAAGAAGCTAGAGATGGGGAGACAGTTCAACTGGGCATTCCTAGACTTGGAGAAAGCATATGATAAGGTCCCAAGACAGCTGATCTGGGGAGTACTGTGGTGGTTTGAAGTCCCAGAACTACTGGTAGAATTAGTGCAGGCTATGTACAAGGACCCAGTGACTCAAGTATGAACAGTGTTCGGCCTCACAGAGGGGTTCCCAGTGGGAGTGGGTGTACATCAAGGTTCAGCTCTGAGCCCACTGCTGTTCATACTGGTGATGGACTACATTAGCAAATAGGTTGGAGGGGACAGATCAACAAAGCTGCTGTATGCAGACGATGTGGCAGTACAGGCAGACTATGAGCTAGAACTTCAGCAAAGGATAGGAGAATGGAATGCAAATTTGAAGGCACATGGGATGAAACTAAGCACAGATAAGATGGTGGTAATGGCAGCAAATTGGGGAAATCAGAAGATGCTGAGAACAGAGATAGAAGGGAAGATAGTGGAACAGGTAAACAGCTTCAAGTATCTGGAAGGGGTGGTTGAGGAGAAGTGTAGTCTGAATGAAGTGGTCAAAGCTAGAATCAGAGGAGCTGCAGTCAACTGACATAGAGTATCAGGTGTAGTCTATGACAGAAGAATGCCAAAGAAGCTGAAAAGTAAGGTGTACAATACAGTGGTGCGACCAGTACTACTGTATGGTACAGAAACCTGGGCAGTAAAGGCAGAACAGTTGAAGAAGCTAGAAGTGATGGAAATGAAGTGCCTGAGATGGGTGGTAGGATGCACACTGTTGGACAGATGAAGAAATGAGGACATAAGAGCAGAAGCCAAAGTAGCTCCAGTTGCAGAAAAGATCAAAGAGAACAGATTATGGTGGTTTGGGCACATGTGTAGAAAAGCAGAAGGCAATCTGGTGAAGAATATTTGGGACAGACAGGAAGAAGATAAGAGGAAGCAAGGACATCCAGCAAAGAGGTGGATGGATTGTGTGAAAGAAGATCTGAGACAGGCATGAGTGTTGAAGAAGGCAGGAATGTGGCACTGAATCGAGAGTTAGTGACAGTTAACACAATACCCTGACCCCATGTAGAAAAAATGGGATAAAGGGGGCTGATGATGATGATGACTGATACATTGCTACTGCAGAAAGAAGGGTGGGAGGTTGGCTTAATGGTTAAGGTATTTACCTTATGAATACAAGGTGCAGGGTTTGATTCTCACATGGGGTAATTGGCTAGGCTTAAAATGGCCCACAAGGGCAGTTAGCCTAGTACTAATCTATGAACCTATGAACCTATGAGGGTACTGGCAATGCATGAATGATCATAAGTGTCAGTGGCCTTAGAATATCTCTGAATTTAAACAATTAGGAGAATCTTTAAACTTCAGGCCGCATGTTATGAAGAACGTTTTCATAAGGTTAAAACATTATTAAGAATTAATTGCATTTTTATAAAAAATATTTTAGAATTTACTTTGAGCCACTCTATACAGTTGCCAGTGTATTTTTCCAAGAAAATGCAATATTGGAGAGGTTATCTTGTACAAAATAGATGTCATGAGAGTCTTGACACAATGTATTAAAATAATCACTTTGTTTAGAAAATTATTTTTATTTTGTTAATGGCAGAGAAAGAATACCTACCATACCAGTATGTAATAGTTTTGCTTTTTTTGTATTGTTAAAACAATGGAAAGGAAATAATCAGTGTTTCTACAAATAGTGAATGAAAATTATACTGAAAAAACACAGGGGCTGAATATAACAAAAGCAATGGTAAGATCTATTTGGAAAGAGATGGAGAAACAACAGAAAATTAGACATGGATAATGTGATAGAATACTGACATATATGTAGTTAGTAAAATGTCATAAAGGAGGTTAAACAATATAATGGATAGTGTATTCATTGAGGTTTAACAAGTTTGGATGATTAGTGGAGATGTAAGGAGCACAATGACAAAAGTAAATATAGCATTTGAACAAGACAAATATTAATACATTTTTGATAATGTACATGAAGTTTTAGATGCAGTATTACACAAATATAGCTTCCCAGAGTTTTCTGATAAAGATTATGTTGTTGATATTTATTAAAATAGAATGGTTGACAGAAGGGAAGATAAACATTATATTGAATGAAATATAAAACAAAAATACCAAATAATAACAACTTTCATTTGTTTATAATTAAACTGTACGCCAGATGATGACAATAAAGGCATGTGTGAGGGAATAGGAGAATGGAAGTAGGAACCCACAAAATGATGGCTATAATTTGTAGGTTGTGTAGGTAACTTCTGCATTATAACAGAATTTAACAAAGAAATGACTAAAGCAGTCAATAATGTATACATAGGATTGCCTGAAATTATCTTAAATGTTAATTTGAACAATCATTGTGGGTGGTATAATGGATAGGGTGCCTAGATAAGAGGGTTATGTTGTGAGGGCAAGAAATAATGATTTTAACTTTTATACCACGGTTGCAAAATAATGCAATATTTTCAGCATTTCAGATAATGCTAATGCTTGCATTTTACTTTTAGGTAGTGTTTCAGATTTCTTGAACATGTCTGACAGTACAGCAACTTTGCCTGTGGTCTGCCCAGTGTGCATGCCTGCACTGATTACCCACCATTGGTTTTGACTGAAAAGAGCCTTAGCAGTCAGCATCTCCTTTGATCCGTCCCACTTGGTTCATTTGCAGTAGGCCTATTGTGAGAGATCTGAACTGTTTTTCACATAGGGGTGAGAAGCACACCATTATAGCTGACCTTGTCGCCTACATTTTCCTCCATGTTAATAGTTTCATTTATATAGCTTGTAACTTCCATTCCTTACCATTACAGTGTACCATACTACAAATACATTTTCAAGGTGCATCTGTTTGTGTAATATGTTACAATCTGACTATGTACTGCACTGCTGGCATGTGTACTTAAGGTACCATTTACTTAGTAGTGTATTGATATAAACATGTAAGTTTACACTGAGTTAAAATATTTTCTCAGTGTGTGATACTGTCATATGTTTAGTTTTCATTGCAATAGTTCTGCAACAATATTTTACACTGATGTTAGTGTTTTATGTCAGTTGCTTCTTTGCATTTTCTCCTTTTGTTAGTTAATGTTTGACATTCTCAATCTCTCCCTCTCTCTATGGATCCACTTTGTAATCCTGAAATACTGAAATCCCAGATTTCTGTATTTCAAACTTACAAAGCCGAAAACACTAAATCCCGAAACCCCATAACCGCGAAATTTAAAATCCTGAACATACAATACACATACAGCACACACACACATACACACAACTTCCCCCACAATCAAAAAGATAATCCTGCACTACAGATAAGCCCCCCTACACCCCCAATGTGGGGGGCTGCACCCCCCCACTTAAATATACTAACTCCAAGATTGCACAAACAGACACACAAAGGAAAATCACACCCACACATTTCACAGTCCCTCACACACACACACACACACACACACACACACACACACACACACACACACACACACACACACACATCACAGTCACAACACACACTGACACACACTAAAGCCTCTAACCAGCACACATACATACTTTCCTAAACTTCCACACATCTATTCACACACCACACTACCAGAAGTGCAAAATTCAACATCTCCAAGCTTCGGGATTTTGAATTTCGCACTTCTGTGTTTTGGTGATTTTGTGATTTGGGTATATAATTTCGAAATACTGAAATTCGGGATTTCAGTATTTCAAAATTATGAAGTGGACCCCTCTCTACTTATATAGATATGTGTGTGTGTGTGTGTGTGTGTATATACACAAACATATATATATATATATATATATATATATATATATATATATATATGCCCTTTTCCACTTCTGTACAGGTGTGGTCAAATTTAACAATCTTTTCTTCTGTTATAGGAACCCGCTGAAGTAGAGTTGTGATGTTCAGCTCCCCTTGCAGTCAAGAGAGTTACCAGATGACTGCAGCTTGGTGGCAAACCAGTCTTTACCCACATACAAGGACCTCTGCATTTTGATCATACATCCAAGTATTTTATATAATTTACCTGCAGCAGTCCATTATTTTTTTATGTCTAACTGAGGTTAGTGTTAGCACATGCTTCTGTCCTCCTGCTCCCTATATTTTCCTAGCCCAATCCTTTCCATCACCTTTAAATGCATAGCAGTTATCATTCGTAGTCACTGCCATTATTTCAGTACCACACAACTTGACTAGCAACAAGGTTTTACCTAACAGCAAAGATTTGGACACGTATTTATGTACTGGTGGTGGCTGCACAATGCAGTATGGTGGGCAGTGCCTGCACTGCACCCTAGTTCTGAAATATCTCCATTTCATGTACTCAAGATTTTCTTGCTGTTAGACCCTGTTCCTTTTATAACACGTCCCTATCCTCTATTCCCTGAGATGGGCCATAGTTGGGGCCGCGTACATAGTGAAAAAAAAAGACAGCTCTCGATAACAGATTGTGAACTAACAATGCATTAGCATTTCACATAATAGTGTTGTCTGCATCTCAGTTTAGATAGTGTTTTATACTTCAGAAACACATCTGACTGTGTAGCCCCTCTGCCCCTTACTTGAAGAAAGTGGATGTTTTATACTGATGCTAACAATGCTGAAATTTTGATATACTGGCAGAGAAAGGTCCTTATGCAATGAAGCTATATTTAAAAGTGAACAGTCTAAACATATGATAAAACTTGTATCTATTTCTGGTAACAATCATAAAGTATAAATTGTAGACATACTCTATGTTAAATGTAAAAAATAGATAATGTGACAAGATTTGTGTACTCACTGCTCTACCTGTGCAAACTGTAAACAGTGAAAAGCGTACTACTAATGATGCTAAGCTTATAAAATACAATAAACTGAATGTCAGAATAGCTGAGTCAGTATTAGATCTGGCAGTACAATTATGTTCATAAAGGAGCAATACCTTTGTAAAAAAGAAGGCCCTTAATAAAAACAGTTGAAATGGTCTGCACTCACAGCGATAAAAAGCAGTACCCTGTTATTTAAGTAGAAGAACAAACTATGTTTAGAAAAGTAGTTCATCCATTGTTGTAGTTCCAAGTTTACTGCATAATATGATAATATGGAAAGATTTCCCCACTTTAAACAGAGGTATCTTATCACGGGGGGGGGGGGGGGTGAATGAGCAACTGAATGGTGAACAAGCTTAGAAAATACACCACTGCCTAACCTGGGAAATAAGAGGGAGGCAGCCAACAGAATGATAATCCAACAATGATCAAGGTTTTGTGTTAGAAAGCTCTAAATGTGCAAAACATGAATGAGACTAGAATGACAAGAAGACCTTCTATCATTTAAAGATATATGTCAACATACATCTGTGACTGAACAGTCTACAGAAGCAGAACCAATATTACATCCTGAAATTGTTGCAGAGTAGGGGGTAGAAATGACTAGTAGCACTGAAGAAAGGGAAACAATCAGTAAATAGGTTGAGGTAAGGAAAATTCAGTACCCAAGCATAATTCTAAACTTTCTGTCAAGCTAAATCAAAAAAATTAAAAAAATGGAAAATTCTAGCCAGCAGGTGATTATTGAGGAGAAGAACAACAAACTTAACAACAAGAAAGACTACACTTGTGTAGTTAAAGATGAAGAAACCATAGCTGGTCATAGTTCTAAAACTGTCGCTGATAATGAACATAAGCAAGGTAAGCACTAGAGAGATCAGTAGCCCAGAATGACTGTTCTCTGGACAAACCTTGGATTTTTAAGAAAAGCTGATGCTTCTCATCTTCAGGGATGGTTTCTTTTTTCAGAGAGTTTTATAAACACTGGCAGAACACCAGCTACTGCAACATTCAACTTCTTTGCAGAAGAATTAATTGCAATACCTATAATAGCAGAATAAAAGCTCAAAATAATGAACATGTTCCAAATATTACACTAATTCAATTTAAAATTTAATAGTATAACACCTTTTTCATCAGCTTTCATTTTTTGGTCAAATAAGTATAAAACTCTGATGTCTGGATGTATTGACTGTCTGTAATCCTGGATGATCTACCAGCAAATCAAACTTTTTACAAAGGATACAGCAAAGCCATGAGAAAAATCAGGGAAGGTAAATAAAAGTGACTTACCCCTGCTGCTGTCTGACAACTGCTAAATGGCAGTCACTGATCTGGTGTGACAGTACCAGTGTTGCACAGTGCACTGCTATTTGTTGAAATAAGTACAAAACTAGTATTGCTATGGTGTGTGTGTGTGTGTGTGTGTGTGTGTGTGTGTGTGTGTGTGTGTGTGTGTGTGTGTGTGTGTGTGTGTATCTGTGTGTGTGTGTGTGTATCTGTGTGTGTAAACTAACAGTGATTTCTATCTGTGCACACACCCAGTAATGCCAGGACACAGACATTATTCTTCTGGGTATCAGTTAAAAATGTAGCTAACAAGTAATTATATTTCAAAATTAATGAATAAAATATATCACAGAACATTCAGACACTTAGCTCTTCTAAGAGTCTGGGAGCCCTCATTCCCCAGACTGTATAAATGGAAATATGGGGCTCCCTTAATCATCCTTGACTGTGTGGGGGCCCCACAAAAGCTATACCTGGTTGGGGAAAATGAGGAGGAAAATGTATTAATTGTCTGATTATTTTATTTTATTTATTTTATTTTTATTTTACATTTGTTGACCAGGCTAGTCTAACTGGATATATTTCCATTTTCAGTAGAGCCCGGGGAGAAAAGCTCCAACATAGCACAAAATGTAATATACAATTGTATAACAAATAAAGTAAGAGGTATTTAGAATAAAAAGAAGGATTTTCAAAAGTACAATACTAAGCAGGTGAGTATAAAGTAATATAACAGTCATGTGATCGTTTGATAAGAGAGATACACTGAAGTTCATTGTTAGTTAAGATAAACATTTGTGGTTATATAAGTTTTACAATGACCAGTTTTGTAGCATACAGTAGGGTATGTAGAGTATGATTGTGTATCCATAGGCAGTATGAAGATAAAAAATAGGAAAGGTGGTAGATTAATCAGGGTTAGTGCAGGGACATAACCAGCGTGATTTTAAGTGAATTTTGAGTTTTTGCTTGAAAAGTGACAGTGAAGGTAGTAGAGTTAGATTGGTAGGTAGAAGGTTCCAGTGCTTCCCAGCAGTATTGGAGAATAGGCTGTCACCTGACAAGTTATTGGACTTACTTATGCTAGCAAGTAGTTTACTTGAAGAGCGTAGGGAATTCAGATTATTATAAGGGGTAATGAGGTTAGCAAGTATTGGAGTATTATCAGGTTGGTAAAATATTTTATGAGCAATGGTGAGTTGGGAAAAAGTTAGCAAGTTAGGGAGTTCAAGCCAGTCTAGCTGCTTTAGATTCAAACAGTGGTGTGTTCGAAATGCATTGCCTGTGGCAAATCTGGCAATATTGTTATAGGAGTTTGGTAGTTTGAGAAGATTATTTTTTTTTAGATTAGTATACATAGGAGAAGCATAGAGAAGAGTTGAGATTAAGTGAGAGTGGGTAATGTTGGTTCTAGCTATAGGAGTTAAGAAGGGTTTGATTCTATATAAGGAGCCCATTTTTCTGTTCACTGTTTGAATGGTGTTATTTATATGGTTATCGAAGTTAAGGTTGTTGTCAGTTATGACTCCTAATAGTTTGGTAGTGGGATCGGGAAAGATGAGGGTACCATTGTTAGATTTAATAGAGATGTCAATAGGAGAGGACCTATTGGTAGGTGTAAAGAGTAGAAACTTGTTTTTTTGGCGTTCAAAATGAGGCAGCATTTCAGGAACCAGTCTTCTACTGAGTTGAATGCTTTTTGAGTTAGAGAGTGTAATTCAGATGTGGAGTTGGCAGAACATATAAGTGTGGAATCATCAGCATATTGAATGCAGGTGGCTTCAGGGATTGCTATGTGAAGGTCGTTGATGAATAGTGAAAAGAGAAGAGGTCCTAAAATGGAGCTCTGGGGGACTCCAAGGGTGACTGGCAGGTGGGATGATAATTTATTTTCCCAGAGAACTGCCTGTTGCCTATTGTTAAGGTAAGACTTGAACCATTGTATAGATGGGGTATCTAGAGCAAGAAGTTCAAGATTATTTATAAGCAGGGGATGATTAACCATATAAAGGTCGATGAAGAGAGCAGAAGAGAGGATGTTGTTATTACGGTTCTTATAAACGGAGTCAGTGAAAGATAGTAGAGCGGTGGTAGTGCTATGAAATGGCCTAAAGCCATGCTGGCACTTAGCCAGAATGTCGTGTTTAATTAGATGGTCTAGTAGCTGATGGTGAATGCATTTTTCCATGACTTTAGCTAAAGCTGATAGTAGAGCTATTGGTCTGTGGTTAGAGTAGTCGTTGGATTTACCACCTTTATGTAAGGGGATAATGTGGGAGATTTTCCAGATGTCTGGAATGATTCCTTCATTAATGGTTCTGTTAAGTAGGATGGATATGGGAAAGGCAATAACCTTGGCTGCTGTTTGCAAATATTCAGAAGGTAACTGATCAGCTGAAGGAGTACAAGGCTTAAGTTTTAGTAAGATTTTGTAGATGAAAGTGGTTGAGATAGGTTGAAATCTAAATGTTGGTAGAGATCCAGCTAAAGAAGATGGGAGCCTCATGTTATCAGTGGAAAGCTGGCTAGCTAGGGATTGTATGGTCTCTGTGAAGTAGGTGTTGAAGTTGTTGGCTATTTGATGTGGGGTGTTATGATCAGCATCATGAGGGGATGGTGTGCTAGAGTGACCAGGGTTGAGGAGCCTATTGATGTTAGTCCAAAATTTCTGTGGATTCATTTGGTGTGTTTGTTGTAGCTTACAATAGTAGTTCTTTTTGTCAGAGAGTATAGCCTTTTTAATTATGTTTCTTAGCTGTCTAAAGGTTTGTTGTTCAGGGGAGGTTCTGTTAGTTCTCCAATTAGCCCAAGCTTTGTTTCTAGGTAGAATTTTTTGTCTAGTCTCTTTTGTTAGCCAGGGGGCTGGTTTGGATTTTATTCTAATAGATCATTTAGGTGCATGCACATCATGGTTTAGGTGCATGCACATCATGGTTTAGGTGCATACACATCTAGAATTGCTAGAAATTTAGAGTTAAAATATTTGACAGCCTCATCTAGTGGGAGTATTTTAGAGGTTTCCAGTCACATGCATTGGGTTCATTTTGGAATAATACATGGTTAAAGTGTCTCTTTGTTCGTGAAATCCTGTAGGTAGGCATGTTAGAGATGTCATTCCTTTGTCTTATTATATAAGTTAGAGTATGATCACTTAGATCATCGGGTAAGGTTCCTACATTATAAGTATGCGGGTGTTTATTTATAAGTATCCAGTCTAAGGTGCTCTCTTTTTTGGTTGGTTTGTTGATTCTGGTAGTTGAGTTGATAGTTTGAATAAAACCATGGAGATTAATATGTGCGGAAGGGTTATTAGTGTTGAAGGTTTTCCAGTCAGTGTTAAAGTCACCTAGTATTATTGTTTCTTGTGGGTAAGTTGAGGACACCCAGCTAAGAATATCTTCTATTATAGTGTTGTTATTACCAGGGGGTAGGTAGATACAGATCACATAGAGGGATTGTTTAGGGTTGATTTGAAGCTTGGAGATGAGGACTTCAGCCTTATTGTCCAAGGGTGGGGTTTCAGTTATAGAGGAGATCTGTAGGCCACTTTTGTAGAGGAGTGCTACTCCCCCATTCTTACATTTTAATTGGTCTTGTCTCAATATGTTATAGCCAGGGGGGATAATTTCATTATCCTTAGTTCCAGGTTTTAACCATGTTTCAGTAAGGCAGAAAATGTCGAAGGAGTGAATATCAAGGAGAGCATGAATGTGGGCAATTTTGTTATTGATACTGTGGATATTGAGATGTGCTATAAGTAGAGAGATGGAGAATTTGGTCAAAGTTGGCAGGTTTGGGGAAGTCGTGCAGTGAATATTTACTGTAGATACATTGGTTGGGCCAGGATTAGGGTGTATGTCCCCATCCCTTAAGGTAGGGCTATGTGGTTTAGATATTGGGTTGTGTGAATAGTTAATTAGAAGTTTCCATTTCTTTATTAATAGGTTGTTGTACTTAATGTGTGTGCATCGATGGTATTGAGGTGACATATAGCAGGGAGTGGAGATGATGTTAATGTGTTTATGGGAGTGGGAGATATCAACAGTGGTTGTTTGTTTTGGAGGGAGGTTGTGGAGGAAGAGATTGGAATTTTCAAAATAGGTTAGGAGACAGGCTGAGGTCAGGACAGGTAAAAATATGGTTAAGAGTATTAAGTTGGTTAGGATAACTTTTATTGTAGTTTGCATATTGTTATATATAGCTATACAAATACAAAGGAGGTTGGGTGGGATAAGATAATGAATGACTGGTAGGAGTGGGAGAGACTTAGGTAGAGGAAGGAGTAATGCTGTTTGGGAAAACAGCACTATAAGTAGAGATACTAGAGAGAGAGGTAGAGGAGGAGGGTGTGGCTAGGTGGAGTAAATTGTTTGGGTGGATAATTGGTTGGATGAGTGAGGGGGTGTGGTTTAGGAAGTATAAGATTAGGACCACTGGGGGTGGGTGAGATTTGGGGGTAGGGTAGGTGAGCGGAGTGAACTCGCAGGGCGAATGGAGCGGGTAGAGAAAATTAAAGGAAAAGCTGGAGAAGAGACTATCAGAAATGCAGGTAACTATAGGTAAGCGAGGTAGTACATGAGTAGGAAAGGTCTAGAATGACACAGAAATCTAATGAACATAAAATAGAGGAGGGTAAATTACTGTTTCAGCACAAGGTGAATAAGAGGAGGAGCAGGTCAAGAACTAAAAAAGTATAGTACAGTTGCAGGGGTAAAACAGGGAGAGAGGCAATGAGTACTGGATAGGATGAGGATGAGGGGAGATAAGAAGAAATATACTGTAATTACAGAGGTAGGACAGAGAGAGAGAAGCTGTGAATAAGGGATAGGATAAGGGTGCCACCTATTGGACAAAACTAGTATTGAAGAAAGTGAGTGGGAGAGCTAACTAGAGAAGAGCTATGGAAGATCTGATACTTAGAGTGGGTTATTGTAAGTGAGGAGGTGAATTGGCTGTTGGGTAGCTGGAAAGGTGGGGTAAAGGCTGCTGGTTGCTCAAACTCAAAGTGAATTTTAGAGCCCTGGTAAAAATAGTTGACAGAGGCCTACTGTACAAATGGGACTAAGTCCATAACCTACTTTCTTCCTTCCTTGATAGAGGGTGCAAAGAAAACGAGTCAAGCAGATGCAGCCACTGGAGTTTGGACGGGTTCTTATGCCACCAGATAGGTTGTTGCTAGGGCAGGTTCAGAACAGTGTTGAGCTGGGTACTTTGGGGAGAAAGGGAGACAAATGAAGATGATAGAACAGAGTTTGCACAGGTATCAGGGCTGTAAAGCTAGTAATAGTAGGATAAAACATTTACATTCAGTCATAGTTACTAATAAATTTATATGCAATTCTTGTAGGCATTATAAGCAAGAGTAAAATAATGAATATAAATGCAATTCTTGTTGGCAATTAAAGCATGAGTTTAACAATCAATAGAGATAACATGCAAACTAGGTGCAATAGAACTAAAATTAAGTGAGTAAGGTCTTCATTAAAGGAGTTCAAACATTGACTAAAATTAATGCAGTAACAAAAAATGCAGGTACAATGGATATTCTTTCTTTTTATAAATGATAGTAAACTTGCTAGGGACCAGATAAAAATAATTCCCAGAAATAGGTAGGGCGATAGTTGGGGGGACCCTGATTCACTCCTTAATGTGAAGGCAAAAAGGGACTCGCTATCATTTTAAAGTACATTTTAAGCAGGTCCACGGGTAAAGGAGAGATATGGACATTATATACATTCAAGCTAGACCACAATGGTGGTACAATGCTAGCAGTGGTTCAGGCTGTTATCAGGTAGATAACAAAAAAAAAGTATAAAATGTCCTCAGTACACTCAGGCTAGCTACACATATGAGGCACGTTATCATCTAGCCGTACAAGGCTGTGAGCAGGTAGTAGGGGTTTCCTAAGCAGTCAGGTTAGCTCCACGAGAGTGGCGTAGTTATAAATAGCCGATTCGGCTAAAATAGCACTAAAACGCTTAATTTGGACAATGTAATAGGGGTTTCTTAAGCATTCAGGTAGTAGGGGTTTCCTAAGCAGTCAGGTTAGCTCCACGAGAGTGGCGTAGTTATAAAAAGCCATTTCGGCTAAAATAGCACTAAAGCACTTAATTTGGACAATGTAGTAGGGGTTTCTTAAGCATTCAGGTTAGCTCCATGAGCGTGGCATGGTTATGAATAGCTGTTTTGGCTAAAATAGCGCTAAAGCATAATTTGGACAATGCACCATCATACGAGTAGTGCAATTGCAGGAGCGAGGTTCGCATTCAATGGACTAGGTAGTGAAAAAAAAATCCAACAGATCACACAGACAAGCTCCACGTGAGTGGTGCAGTATCAAATTGCCGTGTAGGCTACAAACACACTACAGACATGAGGTAGGACAGACCACCGTCATATAACTTGTACACTATCGGAATAAGTTTTCCATGCTATTAACAGAAGGAGACACAACCACTATCACTAGGCATTCAGGTTGTTGCCCCCGCAGTTAATCTGCTCAAACAAGCACGCTAGGTGAACGGACAACAATGTACTGAGCAGCTTTAGTCTGAGGCAAGTAGTCTCAGGTATTATAATCAGGTTAGAGGATACAGGGCTAGGAGATAACTTCTACTATAGACATTACATGGGTCACAACACGATCACCATAACTGCCGATGAAATAGCGGTAACTTAAGATACAGTAATTGTGTCAGTAGCTGAGCGTGAGGAAAGCATGCTGGCCACAGTGTAATGTATTATGTTCTCTCAAATATTAAAACAGGAACAGCAAAGCAGATTATTAAATAACCTTTGCAGAGCGAGGGAACAATCCATCTAGCAACAAACAAAATGCTGTATCACAGTGTTAATTTCACTAAAACATTCCATCCACAATAAATACTGCCACAGTTAAATAAGCATTCAGTTCATTGTGCAAACATCCAAAGTATCCCAGATAAAGAAACCACTAACTCTACTTACCAGAGGCAAAGACGCTGGGCAAGAGCGGGCAGCAGCCTGGGACTTACAAAGGTGAAAGCAATGAAAGAATGGTGCATTCCAGGACAGGGGGTATAAGTAACTTCTCAGAGGACTAGAGGCAGCACGGGAAGAGAGAGGGTGTGCAACAGATGTAGGTGGGCGGAGATAGAGTTAGGCTAGAGATAGGCCACACCTGGAGTGGAATATGACTATCCCAAAACCGGAGGTAGAGATGGGAAGTAAGTCAGGAGAGATAGGATAAGACAGGGAATACAGAGTAGTAAAGGGGCAGTGTCAAGATGAAAGGTTAAAATGTAAGAGACAATTAAAGGAGAAGCTGGAGAAGAGACTATCAGAAATGCAGGTAACTATAGGTAAGTGAGGTAGTACATGAGTAGGAAAGGTCTAGAATGACACACAAATCTAATGAACGTAAAATAGAAGGGGGTAAATTACTGTTTCAGCACAAGGTGAATAAGAGGAGGAGCAGGTCAAGAACTAAAAAAGTATAGTACAGTTGCAGGGGTAAAACAGGGAGAGAGGCAATGAGTACTGGATAGGATGAGGATGAAGGGAGATAAGAAATATACTGTAATTACAGATGTAGGACAGAGAGAGAGAGAGAGAGAGAGAGAGAGAGAGAGAGAGAGAGAAGCTGTGAATAAGGGATAGGATAAGGGTGCCACCTAGTGGACAAAACTAGTATTGAAGAAAGTGAGTGGGGAGAGCTTACTAGAGAAGAGCTATGGAAGATCTGATACGTAGAGTGGGTTATTGTAAGTGAGGAGGTGAATTGGCTGTTGGGTAGCTGGAAAGGTGGGGTAAAGGCTGCTGGTTGCTCAAACTCAAAGCGAATTTTAGATCCCTGGTAAAAATACTTGACAGAGGCCTACTGTACAAATGGGACTAAGTCCATAACCTACTTTCTTCCTTCCTTGATAGAGGGTGCAAAGAAAAGGAGTCAAGCAGATGCGGCCAATGGAGTTTGGACGGGTTCTTATGTCACCAGATAGGTTGTTGCTAGGGCAGGTTCAGAACAGTGTTGAGCTGGGTATTTCTTCCTTCCTTGATAGAGGGTGCTATTTAACCTGAACAGGGGTATGATATGACCCCGTTAGTATAACTCTGATAATGGTCTCTGCTCTCAGCTGCACCCATTCTAAAAACAGCTCTGATGAGATGTGTGTATACAGAAAACTGCTGTAGGTTATATGTGTGTGTGTGTGTGTGGGGGGGGGGATTATGTGGTTATTACTTTAATTGCCATCACAGTCAAACCTTAGAGGTGTGCACATGAGGTTATTATACCTTGTGTTTGGGCTGAGGACGTTGTGTTCATTCTTTTCTTTTACTTTTCTGACAAACCTCAGAGGTGTACAGAGAAGGTTACTATAGTTTGTGTATGGACAGTGTACTGTCTAGGAGCAACAAAGTTGTTATTTTTTTCACTTTACTCACATTCACACTTCAGGCATGTATGAGGTAGCTTGAGGAATGAGGAGGCGTGCTGTGTATATGTATGTCAGCATTCACTTGAAATACATGACTGTAGAAATGTTAACCTCTGCTTTCATCCCAGTGTCACACCAGAAGGATGCATAGGCAGTCTTTTTTTTTTTGGGGGGGGGGGGGTTAGGGAGGAAGTCAGTTCCAAGATAGGACCTGTATATCCAGACAACAATTGGTTTGTTAGTTTATTGTGAGTCACTATTTTGTCATTTTTGAACATTAAGCCTTTGGTACAACCTGGGTTAAAAAGTTGGAAAAATGCTCTATATGTATTTCAGAACATGCATAACCCAGTGCTTCTGGTGGCTCTGGCTTAACTGAGTTATTTCCTAAATGGTTATTACTGTACTTACTTGGTCAGGAAAGGTGTGTTGAAAGGATCCAAGGCAAATTAAAGCTGAACAGCAACACAATTTATTTCCTTAATCAAAAGTTCTATCCAAGCCATCATTAAATGAAAAGGTTGTGTAAAAAGAAAAAAAACTTTAAAATGCACTTCAGAGCATATAAGAAGATATGGCTTCTTGAAAAAGCTGAAGAGTAAAGCAAAATTTGAGAAAAGGAAGAAAAAAGTAATGTGCATAGCATGGGAAGCTCAAGGTGGGGGGGGGGTGATCAGGGGAAGATTGGAGGGCATAGTGTGTGTGTGTTGGGTGGCTGAAACAGTAGGCCTAGAACACCATTTCACCTAAGTCCATACCTGTACATAGAGTTCCTGCAGTGTATCACTGGTGCAACTAAATTCCAGTATCAGTAAATAATATCCCTTTGTGAGATGGGCCAACATAGTGTGGTACACAGGTATGTTGTAATTAAGAGCATTGTAACTGCAGGTCATTCAGTTTGCAGCATGAACTAAAAGGTTGCTTAGCCGGGATGTCAGCGATAAGGTGATACGTAGACTGGAAGTCCCTAGGGGGCCCCCAGCTTGATATCTGCTGGGGGCCCCCAAAATGCTAACACCGGCCCTGTGAACAAATATTTGTATTTCTTACCCATACTTTGAGTTATAAAATTATTTATTTTACAGAGTAAGCAAGGAAGTATTTTGTCAGCTATTAAGCTCAAACCTTTCAGAAATTACTTTCAGATGACTGTGTGCTAGGAGGATACCTGGAAATGGAATGGACAGGATGACAGCACAGATTCTAATAAAGTTTTACTCAACAGGAACAATGAAAGAAGTTGAGAGCTGCTAGACTGGATGCCCTATATACCAGGGGCAGGTCTTTACAAATGCTTTAAAATGCTTAAATTCCAATGACAATCATAATGGTGTAATTTGAATATATTGCAATGGACATTGCTGGGCTGTTGGCAAAATCCAGCAATGGGCTTCAGTACATCTTAATTATTTTGCTCTGTGCAACTAAGTACCCTGAGGCTATCCTCTTATGTAAGGCTAATGTTAATTATTTTCCAGAGTAGAAATACCTAAGGAAATACCCACTGAACAGGGGACTCCTTTGATTTCAAGAATAATACACTACCTATGCCAGTGTTTTAAAATCAGGCAATTAAAATCCTAAGTATACCATCTAGGGTTGCCACCTTTCTACTGTGCCATTTCCTGACAAACAAGCCCCGCCCCATGCATAATCAAGCCACACCCATTCATTTTAATAGCCACACCCCTTTACTCCACCCTTCAGCATAATCACGGTGATGACAGACTAGAAAGACAGATCTACAGTCCAAGCATCTTATACAAATCATGTAATCATATATTCACTGTAACATCAAATGAGCTAAGCTTTGGTATAGACGGTATACCCTAGAAAACACAGATAAAAGGTAAACAGTTGTGATGACAAACTAGACAAAAAAGCTACATTTAAGCCTCACTATACTACGAAGACTGTACACCCTAGAAAGACACCCTAGGAAGAAACACAGGTCAAGGTAAACATCACGGTGATGACAGACTAGAAAGACAGATCTACAGTCCAAGCATCTTATACAAATCATGTAATCATATATTCACTGTAACATCAAATGAGCTAAGCTTTGGTATAGACGGTATACCCTAGAAAACACAGATAAAAGGTAAACAGTTGTGATGACAAACTAGACAAAAAGCTACATTTAAGCCTCACTATACTACGAAGACTGTACACCCTAGAAAGACACCCTAGGAAGAAACACAGGTCAAGGTAAACATCACGGTGATGACAGACTAGAAAGACAGATCTACAGTCCAAGCATCTTATACAAATCATGAAGTCATTATACATTCACTGCAACCAAGTCCAAAACCAGATTAGAAACTGTTCTAGTTAATCACCACATGTTGAACATCTAGATAGTTACACACATCTTGTCACCATCAATGAATGAGATAGTGCCAGCACAGCTAGTGAATTAATATAAATTTAATATTTAAAAAATTCACTAGTAGCTGTGCTGGCAATATTTCATTCCCCTTGTCACACTAATCTTTGAAAATCTACCTTAATTCCAAAGAATCCATTAAAAAAAAATCCACTTACCTCCAGAAAAATCAGCAGCAGGGCTACTAAAACAAGCTCTCAGCAGCAGAACAGAACAGGCAGCTAAAGAGGGCCAGCAAGCAGGGGAACACACCACCACCCAGTCCACAGCACTTCTCCTCCAGCAAGCAAGGCAAGCAGCAGGGCTAAGGCAATCCTTCCAGGCAGCAGGGCTTCCAGGCAGGGCTTCCAGGCAGCAGGCAGGGCTTCCAGGCAGCAGGCAGGGCTTCCAGGCAGGGCTTCCAAGCAGGCAGGGCTTCCAGGCAGGGCTTCCAAGCAGGCAGGGCTTCCAAGCAGGCAGGGCTTCCAGGCAGGGCTTCCAAGCAGGCAGGGCTTCCAGGCAGGGCTTCCAGGCAGGGCTTCCAGGCAGCAGGCAATCCACTGAAGACGATGTCCAAGGCTCCAAGCAAGAATTTCAGATCTTAAGCAGCACCCCTTGTACTACAAAAGTAAAAGGTAATGCTGAAGCACCGCTTTATATTCTTAAATTTTCGCGGGCTTTGCAGGGCTTTTACTACTAACTCTACGTGTTGATTGGCTGCTTGCTGCATGAGCCTCGTCTGCAGCAAGCAGCCAATCAACGAGAGTCCAAGACGGGTCACGGGAATGTTTTTTTTTTTTTTTTTTTTAATACGCGCTGACGAGCCTGACGCTATTTCCGGACTCCGATTACAAGAACCGGAGAACCGGAGTGCCCTACTGATTTCCGGGCACTCCGGAAAAAAAACGGAGGGGTGGCAACGCTAATACCATCACCAGACAGATGGATTAGTGGAGTGCTTTAATTGGGAGCCAGTCTGTCTGTTGACAGACATTTCTTCAACTGCTGAGAGATTGAAGGAAAAGTGCTGAAATAACGTTTAGCGACAGTGGCATTTTCTGTTTTTTTCCATTGTTGTGTGACCTCAGAAAAGGTATATATAGGTTTGAGAGGTGTGGAGAGAATCTTCCTGAAAAAAAAGTGATCTCTGATGTTGATCTGGCAAGTTTTTTCGATCTACATGCATTCAACAGATCTGAATGCTTCACTTAAACATTAAAATTCGTATTGAAAAAAAGTATTGAGGAAGGTGATAAAAACTGGCACCGGTTAATATAATGACTCTTATTTGCCATTTGAGAAGTACCACAAACATGAAGAGGGTTCAGTCCTTTCAAGTTATTATAAATCAGACATCCTCATAGACTGTTATGTATTGCAAAAGTATTACAGAGCACTATTCCAAGTTGCAAGATAGGCTGAAATGTTGATGCCCTTCGTATGGGAACACATGGAAGACACCCAAGCTGCACAACAGGGTGTATGTAATAGAAAAGCAATGACCAGGGAATTCAAATCTGAAGTTCAAGTGTTTGTTAATTTTGGCCCATCTGTGCAGAAAGCAAGTTTTTGAATATATGCCAGGGGCCCAGGGCCCATTTGAAATAGTAGAAAAATGAAACAAAGCAAACTATGTGCTTAAACAGATGGGTAACAGAAGACCAGAACAAATTTACCATATTGATTTCCTAAAATCCTGGAAAGAAACACAAAGCAGTGTATTTACTTTTGTAGTAAAGACTGAAAGATCTAGTGAAGAAAGAAAACCGAACTCCATGCCTGCAGATCAGGTAGACAGTACATTAGCTAAACCATGGAAACAGAAATAAGGGAGTTTCTGTTAAACAAAGAAGTGTTTTCAAAATACCTAGCAGAACAGAACTGATTAAACAGTATACTGAGCCCATTTCAGAGGAAAAGATTAATGTAAGACCCTACAGAGTATTACGAGTCCTACAGAAAAGCTGTGCAAGAGGAAGTGCAAAAAAAGGTCACAATGGTATTGAAGTATGACTCAAAAAGTGAGTGTAACACCTCTGTAGTATTAATACAAAAGCCTGGTGGAAAAATAGGTTCTGTGATGATTTTAGGAAGTTGAACAGCATTTCAAAATTTAATGGCTACCCAATGCATAGGGTTGATGATCTAATAGAAAGGTTGGAGCAGGTAAGATTCTTGTCCATGTTAAAGATAATGGAAAACTGGCAGATCCTTGTAACAATTGAATCCAGGAAAAACAGTTTTTTTTTCAACACCAGAGGACTTATTCTAATATACTGCATTTCCTTTTGGGCTATATGGTACTGCTGTGACCTTTCAGAGATTTATTGTCAGAGGCCCTAAAGTCCCATGACATATTTCCTGCTGTTTACCTAGATGATGATATAGTACACATAGAGGATAGGGGCTCCCATGTAAGGTTCAGGCTCTACTAGACTCTCTTGAGACAAGCAAGGTTTACTGCCAATGCATCCTGGAGCAAGTTACGCATGACAAAGATAAAATATTTAGGTTATGTGAATGGAAAGAAACATTTTTATGCTCTAGAAAGAGAAACTTGAAGCTGTTTGAAACAAGCATATTCCTGGCACCAACAAGCAAGTGGGGCATTCTTGGGGTTAAGTGCATACTATAAAAAAATTATAGCCCATTTTGCAACAACGTATTTCCCTCTTATTGATATGACTGAAGTGAAATTCCTCTTAATGTGACATGAGCTGTAGAGGGAGGCAATGTTTTAAATCATTTGGAGAGAATACTATGTTTGGTGCCTGTCTTGGCCTTCCCAGATTTCAACAGGCCTTTTATAGTATACACAGTGATGCATTAATATCAGTATATACTGATGCACTGGCAAAAAGCCTAGGCCAGTGTTATCACCAAACTTAGAAGGAGAAAAATACACAGCAGTATATTTATTGAGTTGAACATTGAGTCGAGCAGCAACCAGGCATTCCATTCTTGAAAGAGATATGTTTGGTACTCAAATAGGCACTGTCATCATATTAAAGTAAACAAATAAATAACAAAGAGTTTTACCTTTTAGTTTTGAGTCAAGAATCTTCAGGATGTACAAAGTACTGGTTTAGTCCAAAAACAGTGCTGGGAGACTGCCTTCATAAAATTTCAGATCAGTCTGCCAGAACAAAGAAATCTGTATTATTTTGTACTTTTTCTTATTAAGTTCCTGCAAGCAGAACTCTGACATCACATAGCTTTTAACAAATCAATGTATTTCAAAATATTATATCCTCCATGATCCTCGCTTAGAGCTTCATGTGAACACTTGACAATATACCTTTTTAAAACATAGACCATTTGGCTTAAGAATCTTATCCTTTGACATTGTCACATTCAGTACCAGTACACACTATCTTTACAGAAATCCTTGCAACAATTTATCCCCCAGCCTGAGAAGGCCAAAGCTTACAAAAGATTCCTGACACATTGTTTTTCTTTCATTTTCTCCATTAACATTCTGAAACCAGACTCTAAAACATAGTAACTTCCTTTAACTCCTTCAGCACTTTGCCTTCAGTTATCTGTCAGTACACTATAATTTGCTAATAAAGAGAATGCGGTTGTAAGGCACTTGACATTTAAAGATACAACTTATGTGAAACACTATTTTGCATAATCATGTGTCCATATTACATTATATTTTTAATATAAACATATTATAAACATTTTATTTGACTCATTTTGAAGAAACTGCAACTTAATATGCATTTTGTGAAGAATAATCATGAAACAATATATTTTTCCATAACAGACTTCTCCCATTTGACACTATCCGTGACACACAACACACAAAATTATAATTTAATTCTTATTAACCTGATAAAATATGCTTCAGCATCATCATCTACAGTGACTGAATTTTCATTCACCTTAAGTTCATCATCAAATACTTTTATAAGTGGCTTTCACTTACAGGTGAAGTTAAGCATGTTTTTTTTAATTGGAGCCTTTAGAATAGGAAATATTAAAACAACTGAAATAATAATACTAATTATTGTAATGATAACTTGTAATATACTAGTTCCCAGATTATCAAACACACTGCTCAACCATCCAAAAAATGTCCACAGTTTAGATGTGCTGTCCAGGTCTTTGGCCCTCTGTGACATGAAATTGGCCAACTTTTCTTATTTATCATGATAGTCACTAATATAAGAACATCACCTTCCTATGAGGGCACATGACCCCCCCCCACACTTTGGCAGCAAGCACTATGTCAAATGCCAACTGATTTTGTAATACCACAGTTCAAATTTCAGTCATTTCTCAATTTGCCATCCTGATGTGATGTGAAGTATGATTTGCTACCTCCTGAAGAATTTGAGCAAGCATTGTAATTTTGAGCATTGTCCTTTGCATTCCATACCCAGGAGTAAAGACTGAAAATGCTTGTTCTGCTCAGTGAATTGCCCATTTATTTTTCAGCCTGCCTGCTCAAGGGTTCTTGAAATGTTGAACAGCAGAATTAATATAGCCCACAAAACAACATTCAGACCAGTTTGTAGGCAACCAGGGGTAGGCACAATAACTGCAAATGTAGTAATGATCCTTTATCGTGTCCATACAACACCCTCAGTCATAGCTTTTTAAGTGTAAAAAGTTAAACACACTTTCATATCTAGTGTCATTGCATTTGCTGTTTCTTACTGGTACAGTTCCAGCATAGCATGTGTCTTCACAATTTCTAATTGCAAGCTGAAGAGACACAACCTTTGTAGTCAGCTACATTACACCAAGTTACGTTAGTGTTACTAAGATCCTTGTCAAATGTCACCTGTGATGCAGGGACTGGAATTATGGGAATCCTTGTCTTGATGAGGTATATGCAAACACCCAACAGTTTGTTACATTTAAGTCCACAGTTTCAGTCAACAGGAAACTATTTTCTCTTGACCGCTTATGAAAGGAAATGACAACAAAAACAAAACGAAAGTAGCTGCTGTCACTAGATTCATCATGGACTACTGTCTGAGTTGATTTTCTGTTTTAATCCTTTTCTGGGGCAGATGATTCGCACTTTGATCTTCTCTGACAAGGATGATTCGTCTGGAGCTTTCACACAAGTTTTTTTTGCACTCAAAATGTTCTTTCTTTGGAAACTTTTAACATAAACCTAATCACCGGGATGCAGTTGGTAACAGGGCTGGTCGGGAGGTTAAGGAAGAGCTTTTGTTTTTTTTATTTTAAATGTATTTTTTTTTTTTTTTCTAAGACCAATTGCAAATTAATGTGTACTGTGTTCCATCGACTACACAGCTGTAGTATTTTGGTGGCCAATTTACCTGGCATAGAAATGCAATGTTTATTGTTTAGACGCTTCTAACTGCTAGAAATTGTTTTGATGTGCTACATTTTACTATCATTTCATTACTATCTTAAAGCAAGCCTTTTTAATTTATCTAACACTATTTTTCTCTCAAAACTCTCTACCCTGTTTTTAGCTCTCTGCCCTGAGTTACCCCTGCAAGTAAAACCCTCGAGGATACCTCAAACTCTACTTCCAAACCTCAGCTGTCTTAATTGCTCCAGCAAAGCAACAAACATCTAGGCAGGCTTCTCAGCTGCCTCATTCCCTTTATGTTTGGACATTTCACCTACAGGAATTTAAGGAAGTGTGTGTAACTGCAAATGAACCCTTTATAACTTATGTTTTGGCCTTGATAAATGTTTTGTAGTACTCTAGCCTGCCAGGATAGCCAGCAGCCTTAGCTCCCCCCCCCCCCCGATATACACTAGCTGCACTCATTTTCCACGTATTGCCCCAAGGATACTCTAAGTGGCACAAGACCTTAGACTCCTCTGCTAAATTTTATGTTTCTATCTTAACGATAACCTCTCCCCTTTCACTGTATCTTCTAACTCTTCTAGCCCACTCTAGCTATAACACCTTATTTTCTAATTTCCCCCTCTAGCTTCTCATACCTCACTCCTGCCCAACACCTCAGGTCCTTCTCCCTTCCTTCTTACCCCTCTGTAAACCTTCTTTCACTGATTGACTCCGGAACCCCTCTGGACCTCTTGGTTCTACCCGCTCCGTTCGCCCTGCGGGCTCACTCCGCTCCCCTACCCTACCCCCAAATCCCACCCACCCCCAGTGCATCTAGCTTTATTCCCCCATAGCCACACCCCCTGACACTCGGATCCAATTATACAATTACTACCAATACCTACCCCTCCCTATCCCCACCCACATTAACCACTAATTATCTACATCACCTACACCACTTAACCATTGGGATCCTTCTCACCCACTCCAATCCCAACTCTATATTCCACTACCAACTTTATACTTCTATACTTAACTACTCCTACAGTAACTTATCTCTCTAGCTTTCATATATATCTTATCTACCACATAACCACTCAACATATCTCACAATCTAACACACTACTTCTACCCAGATACATCCAGTTAATTTATATACTATCCACTATATTCAATACTCCGCTACTCTAAGTCCACTGTTCTGTTTACTCCTCCTCATTATGCTCTCTAAATACCCCTTCACCTTCCTCCCACTATTACTACTATTCTCTTTATCCTCTTTATATCATCTCTCCCAATCTACAATTTCCACCCACTCCCAACCCTTTCATATAACTAATCCTCACAACACTTCTTTCTCACCCTCATATTCTCTTATCTCCCCCTATTTATATTCCTCAGAAAACCTCCTTCTCTTTCGAAACAAACTTATCTCCTATCATGCTAACTTTTCCACCATGACTTTTAGCAAACCCTTCCAATTCACAAAACAACCTAATCTCATCTCCTTGCTAACTACCCACATAAACCATTACATACTACACCTTACAAGCGCTCTCATATCTGGAGACATCCATCCTAACCCAGGCCCCACCACTGCTACTACTATAAATAAATCCCTATTATTCACTTCCTTAAACTCTCAAAGTGTAGTAAACAAAGTCCCAAACCTACATGCATGGCTCATACACAATAAACCTGACATCCTCACTATTTCAGAAACCTGGCTAAAACCACACATTAAAGACTCTGAAATAGCTCCTCCTAACTACTCCATCATTCGAAAAGACAGACCTCACAAGAAAGGTGGAGGAGTAGCCCTCCTATACACTTCCTCCCTAGTAGTTACCCCATACAACAAACCTACTCCACACTTTAACAATGCCGAACTTCTCCTTACCATGCTACAAATCAATAATCATAAACACATATGTATAGCTTCCCTTTACATCCCCCCAGGGGATAATATCTCCACACTTGAACTCATCCTTTCCTGGCTATCCAGTAACATTAGTAATGAAACCATAATCCTAGGAGATGTTAATATTAACTGGGCCCTTATACAGTCTCCTACAAACCTCACTAACATCAACCTTTACAATTTCTCACAACTGATCACTTTGGTAACCCATCCTGCCAAAAACCCCTCCAATGGGAGTATATTGGATTGGATTCTAGTCTCCCACCCTCACTACTTCAACAACAGTGGCACTCTTCCCGACCCACTTGGTGACCACTTACCCACCTTTACCCACCGGCTTCCCACTATCCTTCTGCAGATTCATAACTACATTACAATCCGTGACCATAAAAACTTCAACCCATTAATCTTTTCAAACTCACTACAAGCAATTAATTGGAACTGTCTAAAACATTATCTCTAGATGATGCAGTCTCATACTTCAACTCAACTTTCTTAAAATTACTTGACTCCCAAGCCCCTTTACGGACTAAAAGAATAAAAACGAAATCAGCCCCATGGCTCTCCAAAACTACTCTTGCTATCATGAGACAAAGAGACAAAGTCTGGGGACGCTACCAAAAACATAAGACAGCACCACTCCTTAACGAATATAAAATGCTCCGAAACAAAGCAAAGAAACTCACTACTTCTGATCGTCAAAACTATTTCTCTACACTCCAAAACCAAAATAAAAACAACCCTCAGAAATTCTGGAAAGGGATCTCTACTCTCCTCCACCCCAGCAAACCGGATACTCCTACCCCAGACCCAAATACTCCAGAACATGAATTAGCCACCCAATTTAATTCCTTCTTTATTGACTCTATCTCTAAATTGACCTCCTCATTCTCTAACTCCTCTCTACTATCTAATACCTCCTCATCTACCCCCACTATCTCTACTTCTTCACCCTACTCCTCACCCACAATCTCCCCTACCCCCTCTTCTACACAAACTCTATCATCATTTCCTACTCCCCAAAATTTCCCCTCCTGACTGCCCCTCTTCTCACTAAATCCCATACCAACATCAACTATTAAAAACTCCTTCAGAAATTGAAACCATGTACCAATGCTCCAGATAATATCCCCTCTTACTTTCTCAGTATAGCTGCTGAAACTCTTGCCTATCCCATTAGCATTTTAATTAACCACTCACTACTAGAATACACAGTTCCCCAAATCTGGAAACAAGCCTTTATTATACCTCTACATAAAGGTGGTAACAATAATAACATTACTAATTTCCGCCCCATAGCCATCCTGTCCCCCATCTCTAAACTCTTAGAAAAATGTGTCCAACTTCAGCTCCTTCCCCACCTCCTAGACAACCATCTTATAACTCCCACACAGCACGGTTTCAGACCCAGTCATAGCACCATGACAGCCCTCCTCTCTTTCCTTGAGGTTGTAAATAAAGCCCGTGACTCTGGACAACTTGTTTCCACCTTACTTCTTGACCTTTCCAAAGCCTTCGATATCATCTCACATAGCCTGCTCTTAAACAAACTTTCTAATCTTCACCTATCTTCCTCCTCTTTGAACTGGTTCTCTAGCTACCTATCTAATAGAAGTCAAGCTGTAAAATGGAAAAAAGCTACCTCCTCTTTCCTTAGTACCCCTACAGGAGTTCCCCAAGGCTCCATACTGGGTCCTCTTCTCTTCAGTATCTTTATAAATGACTTCCACAAATCAATCCCTTTCTCTAGCATCATCCAATATGCAGATGATTCAACTATTATCTGTTCCGCCTCTTCTATCTCTACACTACAAAAACTTACTCAAGATGCTTTCTCTTCCACAGAGCAATGGATGCTTTGTAATCATCTAGCTCTCAATGCTACCAAGACCAAACTAATGTTATTTACCCCTTCTAAAGTCATCCCTCCTGACATTGGTACCTTCTCAATTGCTACTCAACACAACTCACCTCTTGAAATTGTGTCAGAAACCAAACTACTTGGGGTCCAAATCGATAACCTACTTAAATTTAACTCCCACCTGCAAATTAACATCAAAAAAACACACCAGAAACTTGGCATGCTTTACAGACAGAATGCCTACCTCACATCTGCCACTAAAATCACTCTCTCTACCTCCTTCCTAATCCCATCCCTGCTATATGGTGCCCCACTACTAACTAATCTTCAGTCCTTGTTAAAAAAACAACTTACTTCCTGCTATAACAAAATTGCAAAATTCGCCACCAGCCAAAAGTCCTCCACCCAACACTGTCTCTCCCTCCATAACCTAAAATGGCTAGAACTTCCCAATCAACTAACTTACACTCAACTAACTCTAGCCCATAAGCTCATTCTCAACCCTTCCCTCTGTCCCTCTCTTTCCTCTGCCTTTACAATGCACCTACCTAACAGAGTTCTAAGGTCAAATAATCAAAATCTACTCGAACTACACAAACCAACTCATCCCCCAGGCAAAAACCTTCTTTCCTTCAGCCTTGCTCGCCTGTGGAACTCCCTACCTCCACTCATCCGCACCACCTCTAACCACTCTGCCTTCAAAAAGTCTCTCCACCTTCATCTTGCTTCACGGTGGGAATGCTCTTGTTCCCACCCCACATAACTAGCTCTACTCTACACCTGTAGATATGAAATTTGTTCTCTAATCAGTATTAATGTTTTACATTTATTCCATTACTCGTAGGTTTCTTCTTATTGTATTAACTGTTATGATTGCTTTTCTAAATGTGATTAGTTCTACTTTTTAGTATACATAATTATTAATAACTCTCTGTATAAAAATTGTTACTGTTAAATGTTGAAAATACATTCTGTTGGAGCTTTTCTCCCCAGGACTCCATTGAAAACGGGTTCTTTAAGGCCCAATGGACTATCCTGGTAAACCAACGACAATAAATAAATAAATAAATAAATACATTTTGTTACAGTTTTGTGGTACTGCTGCAAGAAATGAATAGGTTTTGTGCAGTAAGATAATATAACATCATCTGTTAAAATTAATTCTTCATTTGACTCAAGGGAAGTAGCTGGAAGGGCCATGGGTTTCCCCATTAATATCTTACGGGGGCTCAATCTCCTTGTAGTATTTAATGTGCTCATACTCATTAATGCTAAGGTAAGTGCCTCTGGCTATTTAAGGTTTGTTTCACTACACATCTTTGAAATCATATTTTTAAGGGTCATATTAACCCTCTCTATTAATACAGATGACTGTGGATGGTTGGAACAGTGACACTCAACTTAGTGTTAACAATTTTACATAGTTTTTTAATCAGATAATTTTTAAAGTGTGTATCCTGGTAACTATTCATAGCACAAACTACACCAAATCTAGGTAAGAAATCAAATAGCAATTTTTTAACAACTATTACATTATCTGCTTTGTGACATGAGTAAGCTTTACCATGCAGAAAATGTACAAACTACTATCAGTAGATATTGTAAATTACAAACTTGAGGCGTCCAGCTCTACATTAACAAAATGTCCCCAAGGTGGTGGTAAGCATGAACCCCTAATGCTTGCATTTTTGTTAACATTATGCTCTAAGCATACTGCAGTTATTAACATACTGAAGTATCAAAGAGGAGAAATGAGGAGCATACCAACTTTGGGTGATTTGATTAAATAAAGCAGTCTTACCTGCATGGGCTGGTAAATGATATGGCCTTACCAGGTAAGGCAGCAAGGAGGAAATCACTAACAGTCAGCCATCTGGATGTCACCATAACCCATCAGTGGACTTACAGCATCCATCCTTAAGCCACCTCTGAACTTCTCCCTGTGATGCTTTATTGTAGAAAGCTGAAACTCTTTTAAAATCAAACACATTATTGCTGTTAGAGTCTTGCAATAAAATCACATGGAAATTTGCACAAAGTACTTTTACAACTTGCTTAACAGCTTGATCTGCCAAATTATATTTCTTTGCAACAGTATCTATACTGTTTTGATGCTCACTACATTTAACTATTGATAATTAATACATTTTTTAGGTAACAAAAGAGACTCATTTTTGTTAAAGCAAAACATGATTACTGGTACAGCCAGATATTCTTGTGACCAAATTTTCATTTTGATCTCTTCCACAAGCACCATCCACAAATAGATCCAGTTCAATGTTGGGTATAGGTATGTCCTTTAAGCCCTTTTTTGGAGAAAGCAGATTAGTCACACACACACAATCATGCTCTTTACCATTTTCAGCAGTAGGTAACAAAGATGCAGAATTTAGAACAGGACAGATAGTTGGATCAGAAGGAATTGTAAGTGCATATTTAGTTAGATGTGCAGTCAAGAGGGGATGAGTTTTTATTTTAAGTAAGAGAGATGATACAGAATGAGGGGCAGCTATTGTAAAATCATGCTTGACCACCAGTGATCGAGTAAGATTGACTAGAATGGCAGCAGCAGCCACCGCCTTTAAACATAGTGGAAATCCCTTTGCAATAGAATTAAGTGCTGTGCTATAATAAGCTAATGGACAATACCTATCCCCATGTTTTTGTGCAAGCACTTCCTCAGCAAATCCATTTCTTTCATGACAAAATAAAATAAAAGTATTTCCATAATTTGGTAACCCTAAAGCTGGGGCAGTAACTAAAGCTTGCTTTAAATTCTGAAATTAATTTTCGTCTTCACTATTCCAAGAGATGGGCTCTGTTATGTCTTATTTTAAAAGATTTGTCAGAGGTTTAGCAATTTCTCCATAGTTAGAAATCCACTGTCTGCAATATCTTGTCATACATAAGAAAAATCTAAGCTGATACTGTGTAATCGGACATGGGGCTTTAGCTACTGCCTCAGTACAAGATGGTAACATCTGCTTGCTACCATGAGATATCAAATGACCAAAATAACATACCTGAAATAACCATAGCTGTAATTTTTCTCTTGACACCTTCTGTCCTTTTTCTGCAAGAATAGTTAAAAGATGTATCCTGCTGACACTGCTGAAAAGAATCGGATGCTATTAGTAAATCATCTACATATTTCACTAACACAGACCCACCTGGAAATGTCACATCTTCCAAATAATTTTTTAGAATTCGAGAAAATAATGAAGGAGATTCACTGTATCCTTGTGGCAACCGTGTCCATGTATACTGCTATCCCTTATAAGTAAAAGCAAACAAAAACTGACTTTCATGGTGGATAGGTATAAAAAAGAATGCTTAACGCAGATCTGTCACAGATAAAATATTTTGCTGTAGGTGGTATGCAACTCAGTATTGTTGCTGGATTTGGAACTACAGGAAAAGTTGGTAATACTGCATTGTTTACAACCCTCAAATCTTGCATAAACCTGTAAGTATCCTTTCCTGGGTTTTTCATAGGGAGAATAGAACTATTATAAGGGCTTTTAGTTGGCACTATTATTCCTTGTTGTAGCAGGGTTGATTTCCTGCTCGGCTTCTGGTTTCTTGGATACTGCAGAACTCTAGGGAGAGGATTTGATGGATTCAGTTTTATTTTTGCTGGTTCTGCAGATTTTAATATATCTACTTAATTAACATGTTTAGCCCATAAGTTAGCAGATACCTGCTACAGCAGTTTTTCAGTTGTCTGTATGCTTTCAAAAGGCTGCTCCTCAGCTTCTGCTAAGACTGCGAATACTTTCCCCTCTTATTCTGTTGGAATATCCAAATACACCCCTTCTGGTGTACAGTAAATGGTACAACCCAGTTTGCATAACAGGTCTCTCCCTAGCAAATTTACTGGTGCAATAGTACTCAAAAGAAAGGAATGCCTTTCTTCAATCGGTCCTAAAGAAATGGGTATAGGTACTGAAATAGGATATGCAATAGTAGCATTTGTTACTGCAACTGCCTTTACTTTATGTTTTAATACTGGTATCTGACTATCTGAGGTAACTTTTAATACAGACCTAGTGGCTTCAGTGTCCACCAGGAAAGGAGTTTTATTTGAATTTATTTTTTACCGTAACATAGGGTCCTCTTGATCTATTGGCATCAAAGGATCAAGATTTATTTCTGTTTTATTATTCTGACATAGTCAGTATGGTGATTTGCAGCACTTAATAAACACTCTAAGTCCTTTTCCTGGCTTCAGGTGCCTAGGCAGCAAGACATTTCCTGTGGTTGGCTGCACATGGCTGAAGTGACATTCGGCTGCAGAGAAATATGGCTGTTGTGAATTCCTTGTGGGCAAAGAGAAGAATGCGGTGCCATGCACACAGCTTCTTAAACCAAATGCACAGGGGGAAAATAATGCCCATCACCCCAAGGCAACATGAGACAACAGGCAGTATGGCAGGCATCAACAGAAGGCTGGCCAGTGTGCATGTCAGTGGCAGTAAACATGCAGTGCAAAATGTTAAGTGGCTTTATAATTAGAGTGTGGATCATTACCTCCCCCTTCACAGTGTCTGTGGAACATACTGGAGCATAAATGTGACTACAGTAGCATTCAGGATTCCTCCATGCAGTAGCACTCTTCTACATGTTGTAGTTACACAAGCATGTACTGTACACTAAACACAACACTCATTACTTCTGCCCTCATGAACTTGATCATTAAAGCTATGAGCATGGCAGTGTGTGTGCTTTTCTTTGCCTACAGGGAATTTGCAACAGCCATATTTCTCTGCAGCTAAATGTCACTTCACCCATGAGTCCCCACCCAAATGTACCACAGGGAAATGTCTTGCTGCCTGAACCCCCTTTTCCTGCCAGTCAATGAGCACTTCCTTTATTTGATTTTGTATAGGGGCTTTCAGACCCTGCACAAAAGCAGCTGCAATTGCTGGCTTAGCTTGTTTCTCTGGATCTGGTATCCCTGAATGTCTTGCAAACACTGCTTTAAGATGACTCAAATAATCTACAGGGGCTTCCCTTTATTTTTCTTTCATGCCTGTATCTTAGACCAATCTGTCCTAACTTCACACTTTTGTAATTTTATTTAACAATCCTGTCCTTTTGCCTATTAGTGAAAGTAACATCTGTTATTTCAGCCTTCTCAAGTAACCATATTCTTATTTCATCTGAAGTAACTACCTGAAGCAGCTGGTTTAAATCTGTCAAAGTAGGGTTGTTACATTACATTATAGTTTTTAATTCCTCCTTAAACCTTAATAGATCTTCTCTAATATTTGGAAAATTTAGACATAGTATGCAAATCAACAGGCGTCCAGGGATGATGAACAAGTTCTTCATTATTAGCCCCCACATTTTTCTAAGTGGTGCCAAAAGAACCTCTCCAGAGGCCATAACCTCTTGTCCTACCCTATCATGTGAGCGAGTGTGATGAGCTATAGGAGAGTCAAATACTAGTGCTCCTGTTGGAGAGGTAGAAGCTTGCTGAAAATGATAGGAAGAAGAAACCTCTTTGACTGCAGATGCCTGTTCTGAGGATGAGAGTTGAACAGGGGAACTAGGTTGAGATGTAACAGTACCATGATGCACTGGTGTCCACTGGACAGTTGTCCAAAATGCAGGGGTCTGAGAAACAGTATAATCTTGTACAGGAACCACCTATATCAGTACATATAGGGGTGGGGTTCAGTAGTTACTGGAGGATTATCATCCTCTTCAGAAGTCTCTACTTTTTGGCTATCCCCAGTTTCTTCCAAACCTGCCAAGACAGGATAAAGGGATCCCTTTTTATTGGTCTGTACTGCCTTCTTAACCTCTTTTACCTGTTGTAGCAACTTCTTATTTGCATCCTATAATCCCCTTAATGCTGACTTCTTTTCCCTTTTAAGAGCTGTAGTATACCAAGAATAACATTTACTTTGTTTCTCTCTTTTTTCCTAAAATACCCTTCAAATTCTCTAATTTATTTTTATCATAACTTTCATTTAATGGAAATACTTCACTAGAGCAATTTTTAGCAAACTGAATCCACTCATTCGAATACTTACAACTTTCTTTTCCATAATTCTGATGCCTAAAATATGCAGTTTTCCCATTACAGGAATTTGATCCTGCTTGATTAACTTTTTTTCCCATTTTTTCCTAATGAACTAAGGAAGAAGAAAAAAAGGACTATATCAATTCACACACCATTCAGGGAGGGAAGGGTAGGAATTCTGTTGTTATGTAATGACAGAGGAAAGGTTTCTATCAGTCTTTTCCCACAGCACCCCTTGCTTTTATCCCATCACAAGCAAAAAATGTACAGCTCCAGCATTGTGATCATTATAATGGGGCAGATAGGTACTGTGTCCAGAACTGACCACTATGTCAGACATTCTGAGGGTTCTTTCACACAGTCACACCTACATCCTAATGTGCTATGGGCTCATGGATTGGATTTACCAGCACACACACACACCTAGGTTCCAGCATGATATAGGCTCATGAACTCATTTTAGTATGTCCCAATATGCTATAGGCTCATGAGTTTGATTTAACAACACCCACACACACACACCTACGTTACTGTAGAACACACTGTATGTGCTGTGTCTTTAAGAAGCTTTTCAAGGACTGTGCATATAGAAATAGCGAGCACATGCTATATCTAGTGCCATTTTGAGAGTGCAGCCAGAGAGTGAACATGTACGAGTGTAATAGCTAGTTTGTTTATAACATTACCTAAGTTATAGTATTAAGCCTCAATCCAGATGTGTCTGTACATAATAAAGCTGCTTGAACAGAACCCACAAAGTCTAGTCTATTGTATCCTGACCAGATGAGTGACATGGAGTCAGAAGAGCTATGCCAGAAACAAGTATGTTTAAAGTAAAATGAATATGTTTAGAGTAAAATGGACACAAGAAAAGTACAATGGGCATGAAAAGAGATTAAATGAGCAAAATTAATATAATAAAGGGCAAAAAAGGCACATTAAGCATAAATAAAGCAAGGTGACTGCATGTTTTTGGCAAAGTGTTGTGTTTTGGCATTCACTACTGTTTTGCATTAACTAAAGTCCTGGATATCATAACTAAACTTATTGAAATTATTTCACAATGTGTAAAAGTGCGCACAGTGTGTGCTTATTACAGTGCATTTACTCCGGAGAGTCTGTTAGTGTGCAAAGTGCAACTATTTCATGAAGTACAGTCAAAATACAGCCATTTTGAGATGTTTCTTGTGCTGGGTGTGTACTATTCGCAGAGTGCTGTCATTATAGAGCGTGTCTTCCACTGTACAGAGTTACTTAGTGAAGTTCCGCTATTTTGGGGAAGTTTTAGTGTGTTTCATCCCCCAGGCAAAAATCTTCTATCCTATGGCCTAGCTCGCCTCTGGAACTCCCTACCACCATCCATTCGCACCACCTCTAACCTTTTTATTTTCAAAAAATCTCTTCATTCACATCTAGTATCCCAGTGGGAATGCTCTTGCTCCCACCCCACAACACTGGTAATTTCCATCTTCCTTCTTTCCCCTGTTTACTCCAGCAATTTTCCTGATTATTTTCCCCTAACTCACACATTATTATTATTATTCCTATGGTATTTGTAAAGAATGCACTAGGCTGCACCTCTTAAGTTTAAGCTTCCTAACTTGTAATGACTTCTTAGTATTTACTTTGCAATATTCCTTTTTGTTAGTCTGTTTCATCTGTAAGTTTCATCACAAGTCTGTATTATTTCTAATGTTTGCTGTATTATTTGACATTATTTGCTTGAATCTTTAACATTTGTATAATTATCATTAATAACCTAATGTAACCTAGATTGTTTTGGAGCTTTTCTCCCCAGGACTCCATTGAAAACGGGTTATTTTTGCCCCAATGGACTATCCTGGTAAACCAACTGCAAATAAAATAAAAAAATAAATAAAACTGTGTATTGTTTATTCACAAAATACAATTACTTCAAAATGTTTCTTATTCTGAGCTTCTCCTGCCCAGTTCATTTGCACAGTACAGTTATTTGAAATATTTCTTATACTGATAAGGGGTGATTTCTTATAGCACAGTGATTTCAAGAATGTTGCAGTGCCCGAGAGATTTATTTCACTAAGTTCAGTTATTCAGAGGCTTATTGTGCTATTGGGCATAGTTACAAGTACTGGCATAAATTTCTGGCATATGTATATGTGTGTATGTTTGTGCATATTTGGGAAACTCTTCACTGGTATGTGTTAATATGGCAGATGGATTTCGAAACCCCTCACCATTTGTATTTGATCAGAATACTGCAGAGAATTGGAAAACATTTCAGCAAGATTATGATATTTTTATACAAGCAGCTTACTCAGATAAAGAAGCATGCACTAGGGCATTCATTTTGCTAAACCTAGCTGGGTCAGAGGCATACCTCTCAACCTGGAAACATCAAAAATCTGGACAAGGCCCATGGAAAAAAAGGTACAAATCTGTACGCTGATTAATGAAAAATTTGCATACATAATTATGTAACCCCGCCCACTCCTGCAGAATTGTGGGATACCAACTTTCAAATGCAAACTGAAGAACAGACAACCAAAATATGGCCCCAGAGTCCCCCTGCAGCCAATGTCCCATTACCTGGCTATTTTGTCCTATTTACCATAAACACTCATGTGTGCATGCATACTGCTTTACTTCTAGAATGATTTGGATTATATTTTTATATTTTATAGCACAATGTACAAACACTAATCAATATCTACTAAGCAAAGTAATACTGTCTCACAATGAAAATAGACTTGGCATTAAAATTTCTCTGCCCTTGAAACTCAAATTCATTGAAACAGCATTGAAACCCACACCCCAGCCAAGGAAATGCATCTGGCCAGTGGTGGATAAAGATTACCTTTGGGCTGTTTTCAGATCATAGGCCCCTTGCACACAAAACAAGAAACATACAGGCATTCTTTGATACACCTTCCCAACTTTATTAAATTATATTCCTTGTATAATACAGCACACTTGTTAAATTAAGTTATCTATCCTTATTAAATTAAATTCCTTGTATAATACAGCACACTTGTTAGACTTATGTTAGAGCGCATTTTAAATTTATTGTTTAAACATTTTCCCAGTAGGCAATAAAACAAACTGCATGAACCAGTATTGACAAAACTGCCCAATTCAGAACATTTCCATCATTTCAAATGCCTGTCAGTATTTAGTGAATGCGATCCATTAGTGATTTGCCACAAAAATCCTGAAAACCACAAATGCAATGAGGAACAGAACAAAATATAAGGCATAAATTCACAGGTCGTGGTGGCTAGGGACTTTTGGCTTTTAGATCCTGGAGCCAAGGTACAGGGTTTGAGTCTGAGTACCTCTAGACACCAGGTGTATTAACTTGGAGGCATTTACACACACACACACACACACACACACACACACACACACACACACACTTTAAAAGCAGGAAACCAAATTAAAAGCTAGCGAGCATTCACTCTCTCTCTCTACCCGGAATCAACCTCTGCAGCTAGTATTACACATTGTTTAAAAGCAGGAAACCAAATTAAAAGCTAGCTATTTAAAAGCAGAAAACCAAATTTAAAGCTAGCGTTCTCTCTCTACCCAGAATCAACCTCTGCAGCTAGTGTTCATAAGCAAAACATGTTCACCTTCACAAGCAAGCTAGTGTTCATAAGCAAGAAACCTTCACAAGCAGGAAACCAAACCTCTGCAGTTTAAAAGCTACCATTCACTCTCTCTACCCAATTCATAAGCATAAAAGCTAGCATTCACTCTCTCTGCCCAGAATCAACCTCTGCAGCAGCTAATAAGTTTAAAAGCTACTCATAAGCAGGAAACAAAAGCTCTGCAGTTTAAAAACTAGCATTCACTCTCTCTACCCAAATCATAATCACTCTCTACCTGGCATCAACCTCTGCAGCAGCTAATAAGTTTAAAATCTAGTGCTCATAAGCAAGAAACGTTTGCCTTCATAAGCGGGAAACCAAAGCTCTGCAGTTTAAAAGCTAGCGTTCATAAGCAGGAAAGCAGTACCAGCTCCATACACTCTCTCTACCCGGAATCGAAACATAACCTCTGCAGCAGCTAATAAGTTTGAAAGCTAGCGTTCATAAGAAAGAAACATTCACCCTTGAGCTAGCGTTCATAAGCAGGAAAAAAGTACCGGCTCTACAACTAACATTCAAGAAATCAACTAATAAGGAAACATTCGCCTTTAAACGCTAATGTCCATCAGCTGGAAAATCTGTACCAGCTCTGCAGCTAACAATCAGGAAATCAGCTAATAAGCAAACTTTCACCTTTAAAAATCAACATTCATAAAGCAGGAAAAGCAGTACCAGCTCTGCAGCTAATAGAGCGATAAACATTCTCCTTAAAAGCTGTGCAGCTAATGTTCACATTTCACAAGCAAGATAAGCAAAAGCTGTGCAGCTAACATTCACATTTCACAAGCAGGATAAGCACGCAGAAATAAAAAAACAGTACCAGGCCAGCTCTGCAGCTAATAACAAGAAACATACCTTAAAAGATCTGCAGCTAAACACCTTAAAAGCTCTGCAGCTAAACGCAAGCAGAAATAACTCCATACACATAACTCCAGAGTCCAGAAGAAACTAGTTGTTAGATCAGATGCATTTCAAACAGCCAGCCAGAAATGTGCACACGTGAGCCCTAGAACTCAATTCCGACAGGCTGACTGAGCTGACGTCATCGCAAACGTGATGATGTCAGCTCAAAAAGAACGAAAAGGAAAAAATTTTAAAAAGCTCGGGAAAAAACGGAAATGAAGGGGTGCCACTCGGGAATCGTGGCACCCCATTATTTGGACCCCAAAACTCGGTAAAAACCGAGTAATTTGGTACGGTTGGGAGGTCTGGTCAGAGGGCATAGAAAGAGTGCATTCATTAGTGTATGCAACAGCAGTATATGAAGGAGAAAGTGAAAACCATCATATTGTTGTACAGGCTGAATTAAAGGAAGACTCCAAGTGTATGAAGCATAAATTCAGAGATGTGTAACTCCCAGTCAAATATTACATTAGAGAGGTATTTATTTTACACAAGAGATCAGAAACCAGAGGAAACATTTGCAGCTTATATAACTGACCTGAGAAACAAAGCTAAAAAGTGTCAGTTTGGTGACCTAAAGGATGAGTTGATAAAGGACAGGCCTGTGTGTGGTATTAATAGTGCTGCTAGAAAGATTTTGCTTCATGACAGTGATTTAACATTGAGCAAAGCTATAGAGATTTGTCAAATCCATGAAGTTACAGAAAGGCACACAAGTATTCTTACACGTGAAGAGTATGCTTTCAAGAAGTTCTAGAGTGAATGTAAATAGCATGCAATATGTGGCTGCAAACAGAAGCAGGCCTAAACACATGGGAGCCACAGCCCTGCTGGTTCATCGGGTAAACCGTGTAGTGTTCCAGCAAGTTCTACAAAAGGTGAATGCTCAGTGCAGTACAAATGTGAGTCAGCAAAACCCAAGTCCTACCTTATTGTTAACAGTTGTAATTGTAGAGCAAATCATGAGTCTAAAAGAGAGAAATGCTTAGCATTTGGTCAGCAATGCCACAAGTGTAGAAAATGGAATCATTTTGAAAAGTTTCACAAATCAAGTAAACCTCACACAGTTATAAAGAAAGGTCACTCAAGAAAGCAAACTGATCAAGTAGAATTGCAGCAGTTCACTTTCTACGTAGATGGTGTCCCAGAAGTTGGTGAAAAGGCTGATGCAGTGAATTTGTTAACAAGAAATGAAGTGTTTTGTGCTGTCCAGATCAATGGTGGATCCACCGAGCTCAAAGTAGACATTGGTTCAAAGTGTAATGTTATGTCAGCAGATACTTTTGCTAAAGTTAGAGCTAATGAACAACTCAGTGTGGTCAGCTGTGCGAAACTTGTTGCGTATGGAGGTGAAGAAATTCAAACCAAAGGCTCAGTAGTACTTTCATGTTATTTGGCCAAGAACTGTTACAACTTATTATTCTATGTAGTTTGAAGACCTGTGCTGTCATTACTGGGTCTCAGAGACAGTTCGAGAATGAATCTACTTTCCTTTACCAATGAAGTTCATCAGATAAGCACATATCCTAGTTCCAGTTTCGACTAAGCCATTTTCTCAGAGTATGCTGATGTTTTTGATGACAAGTTGGGCAAACCTCCAGTTATGTATTCTATGAAATTAGACCCAGAGGTCAGTCCAGTGTTCAGACCTGCAAGAAAAGTTCCAATAGCCATGCAGGATAGAGACAAAGCTCAGTTGGATAAAATGATGTAGCAAGGTGTGATTTGTCCAGTTACAGAACCGACTGAATGGGTGTCATCCACTGTAGCAGCTCACAAAAAAGGCTCAGATGAAATCAGAATATGCATTGACCCAAGAGATTTGAACAAAGCATTAAAGAGACTGTATCATCCAATGTGTACAGTCGAAGAAATCACTGCCTTAATACTGAATGCCACTATTTTTCTGTCTTAGATGCAAACAGTTCATTTTGGCAAGTGATGCTTGATTGCAAACCTCATGACTGACTACTTTTAGTACTCAGTTTGGCAGATATAGATTCTTGAGGATGCCCTTTGGAATAAATTCTGCAAGTGAAGTCTTTCAGCATGCAATGGAGTAAATGTTTTCAGGATATTCCTGTGCCATGATAGTAGATGATTTATCGGTTGGAGGCAATGGTGAAACAGAGCATGACAGAAATCTTAAGAGAGCTCTAGACAGAGCATGTGAAGTGAACTTAAAGCTCAATCCTCTGAAGTGCAAATTCAGACTACCAGAAGTTACATATTTTGGTCATTTATTTACTAATACTGGTTTGCAACCAGACCCATCTAAACAGGCAGCCATTCTTGAGATGCCAGCGTCAGATGCTCTACAACATTTTCTAGGCATGGTCAACTATTTAGGCAAGTTTATACCAGATTTCAGTGAGTTGACACCATCTTTGACAGAGTTGACATGCAAAAATGTTACATGGTCTTGGTTAGAACAGCACCAGAAAGCATTTGATGACCTTAAGAGGAAAATTGCCACTCCACCTACATTAAGATAATATGATGTGAACAAACCAGTAACCCTTTCCTGTGATGCTTCAAAATTTGTTCTTGGTGCAGTCATTCTTCAGGAAGGCAGACCAGTAGAATATGCATCAAGAACTCTTACTCAAATGGTGATGCAGTGTGAAGAACTTTTGGCAATAGTGTTTGTGTGTTCCAAGTTTCATGATTACATCTATGGTCGAGCTATTCAGATTGAAACTGATCACCAACCTCTAGTTACTATTTTAAATAAGCCTATACATTAGCTCCAGCAGGATTACAAAGAATGATGCTCAAATTGCAAATGTACAACTTTAAAATAGTCTATACAAAAGGCAGACTTCTTTATCTGACTGATACCTTATCCAGGTTGCCCAGCAATACAATGTAGCAGCTTCATGAAGATAATTTTGACTTTGACGTAATGGAAGTGTGTCATTTTTTTACCACGTGACTTGATGAGCTAAGAGATCATACAAAGACTGATTCTAATTTGCAAAAGCCCAACCAATACATTAATGTTGGATGACCGTCAAAGCAATCTAGTATACCACCTGAAGTGCAAACTTATTTTCTTTACAGAGATGAGATGTTGATGGAAGATGGCATTATTTTCAAAGGTCCTAAAATTGTTGTTCTTGCTTCCTTACAACATGAATATATCCAGATTTTGCATCGTGGTCACTCAGGTTCTCAATCTACCAAAAGAAAGGCAAGAGGACTAGTATTTTGGCCTTTCTCTAGCAAAAGACAATGATAAAGTACTTTCATCTTGCTCAGTGTATAATAGTACTAGATTGCATCTGTAAAAGGAACCACTTCAGCTAAGTCAAGTTCCTGAACTACCTTGGTCAATAGTAGCCACTGATATATTCGAGTGGAACAATCAGCATTACTTGGTGGAACAACAACTATTTAGACAGAAGAAAGGTGTGGCTATGGGAGCCATCTGGGCCCCCATATATGTCAACATTGTTTTGGCCTTTTGGGATCTCAATCATGTCATTAATTCAGACTTTGCTAGATGCTGGACTTTGTATGGTCATTTTTTTAGATGACATAATTATTTTTTGGAATGACACCCGCAAAAAATTAGATCAATTTTTTGAATCTATACATAATACCACTGATTTTTTTTAAAATTCACTATATCTGTCTGTGAAGATAAGGTTAATTACCTAGATGTCACTATTAGGAAAAATAAATCTAAGACAAATTTTGAGTCTACCATTTACAGGAAACTGACATATTCCAATATGTTACTACACTTTAAAAGTTGGCACCCCATTCACCAGAAGAAATCCTTAGTGAAGGGGCAGTGTGTACGCTTGGCACGTATGGTTTCTGAACTAACTGAATTTGAATTACAATGCAATATTCTTCATGACAAGTTAACAAAAAAAGGTTATCCCATTCCTTTCTCAAATAATATATTTAAGGAAGTAAAGGAAAAGAGGACTGGGGGCTATTATTCTCCACTATTAGGGATCCATCGGGACCGAATGCCTTTAAATAATGAAGTCAACACAAATGACAATAGGGTGTATAAGGCATTAGTTTTAACTTATAATAGTGATTTCCATGACATCAAAAAAGTAATATGCAAAAACTGGAAGGTTTTTGACACTGATCCAGAATACAAGATAATGGGTATGAGCCCACTTATTCTATATAAGAAGGATGTATGCATTAAAAATATGTTAGCGAAAGTCAATAATCTCGAACAGCTTGGGGGGATGAGAAAATGTGGTTGCTGTACACAGTACACATTCATATTGGAAGGTGATAAATGGGAATTTGAACATTTTGGCACTATAAGACTAAATAAGAAATGTAATTGTTACACAAAGAACATTGTCTGTCTAGCTTTATGCCAAAAATGTACTCATTTCTTTATTAGAAAGATGAAGAACTGTCTAAAAAACAGAATTTATCAACATAATTATGACATTGGAAAGAAAAATTTGAATACTGCACACATTCAAAAGTTTACTGACCATTTCTTCAGATTCATTATTATTGACCAAGTGGATGGGTGGGGCAGAGAGGGGGACCTATGGATGATTACCTTGAGTACAAGGAGTTACAGTGGCAGCTTCGAACAAATGCCACTATTCATCCTGGCCTAAATGAAAGCATTTCAATTAGCTCTGTTTTAAGACTAAAAGCAGCTTTAGTTTTATGAATTTTATTTGTTTTAGACAAAGGAGTTGGTATGTCTTTATACATTCACACACACACACACACACACACACACACACACACACACACACACACACACACACACATATATATATATATATATATATATATAAAATATTTGTGTCATTCAATTAATTAAATGACAAATGGTTGCTAGGGTATAAAAAGATGGGTCTGTACATGTTTTTGTTATGTATTCTGAAGAAATGATTTTATTAAGGATGAAAGCACCAAATAAACAGTTTATTTTATAACAACGGTCAGGAGCCTCTTTTCATCCTGCTTTATTGTTTATTACTTGGTATTGGTAGACTCTTAATCGAACTGGTTTGAGATTCATTTACTATCCAAACCTCTCTACTGCTGTTATTACTAAGTTGAAACGTCATTTCTGAGACCATGGTAGTCCACACACAGTTATTTCTGACAATGGTACTCAGTTTACTAGTCAATTGTTTTGGAAATTTGCAAGAGAATGGGACTTTGTACATGTTACTAGTAGTCCAGAATATTCACAGTCAAATGGTCTAGCTGAACGTGCAGTGCAGAGTGCAAAGCAATTACCTGAGAGGTCAAAGTGTGACAATACCGATGACTATTTGAATCTGCTTAATCTCAGAAACATACCCCGTGACAATATACTCGACTCACCTGCTCAGAGACTTCTATCTAGGTAAACCAGACAACATTGCAGTGGCAGCTCATGATATAGGACTGCAGGACTCCAGCCCCCCCAGCTGTGACCACGCAATGGTACATTCCTAGATTTCCTACATAATATAATCTGGACTGCTGCCTTCCCAGTCCGGATTCAGGAAGAAGGCAGCAGACTGCTAATTTCCCAAAAGTCACTGGAAGGGGATCAGACTGCAAGGTTTGAAGTCTTAAAAGTTGGAGCAAGCAACAGGAACCAGAAATCAGACCATTCAGGCAGGTTGCTGCCTTGGCTTGAAGTTAGCTATCTAATGATTGCTGCTGCCTTGAAGGATTATTGTTGCTTGATTATTGCTGCCATGAAACAAAGCTATGGAGTTAGCTGTCTGGGATGTTGCTGCCATGAATGGATTTTGCTGTGTCTTGGACAGAGTAGTGGAAGTGAACAAAGCTACATGTAGCTGCTGTGTCTGATTATTGCTGCTGGGTTAACTGCCTTATTGCTGCTGTGAAAACTGCCTTATTGCTGCCATGAGCAGAGTTTTGTAACTGCCTTATTGTTGAGTTTTGTAACTGCCTTATTGCTGCCGTGAGCTGAGCTTTATAACTGCCTTATTGCTGCCGTGAATGGAGCTTTGTAACTGCCTTATTGCTGCCATGAACTGAGCTTTGTAACTGCCTTATTGCTGCCATGAATGGAGCTTTGTTTTGTGTGTGTGTGTGTGTGTGTGTGTGTGTGTGTGTGTGTGTGTGTGTGTGTGTGTGTGTGTGTATGTGTGTCCAGTTGCTTTATACTGGTGGCTAGAGAGAACCTGTGTGTGGTTAGAGATCAGGCTTGAACCCTATACCTTGAGTGCAGGTAACAACAGCCTGAATTCCCTACCCACCACCATTTCTGAACTTTTTGCAGATATTTTGTTCTCTTCTGTTCCCCATAACATCTGTGGTTTCTGAATGTTTAAATCCTTAGATATTTGATGGTGCAGTGGTAGCATTGTTGCCTCACAGCTACAGGTCCTCTGGTTTCATTCTTGGCTGGGGTACCTTCTGTATAGAGTTTGCATGTCTTTCCTGTGTTTTTGTGGGTTTGCTGTTGTGTCCTCCCATGTTACAAAGACATGTGTCTGCATTATTTCTTCCTGGGCCTCTGCTAATACTGTTTTTTGTTCCAAGTCAGACTTTCCTGGTTAGCAAATGTTAAATAAAATTGACAGGCATTTGAATTTCAGACTTCATATTCTTCAGTAAGTACACAACCTTTTATTCTAGCAATTTTCTAAGCTTATAAGATGAATATTTGAAAATTGTCCCTATTTTTGGGACTGTATTCCCCCATTATTGGCTTATTCCAGGTTTTTTGTGCTAAGGTTGAGAACTATGGTGAGAACTGAATTCACTGAATATGTTTGAGGCCTGTATTCCCCCATTATTGGGTTTGTCCAGGTGTTTTGTGCTAAGAGGTTGACAGCTATGGTGAGAACTGAATTCACTAAATGATAGCCATTTAAGTTTAAGTCTTCCTCTCTTTCAAAAAACAGCTGATTTGGCATAGTGGTATGTTACTCTGAGTGTTTTGCACAGGGATTTGGGTTCAAGACTGGGCAGTAAAATGTATGGTGGTAAAACAGCGTATTTTTTTTTATTCTAGCAACTTTCCAAGATTATACAAGCAATGTTTAATGTGTCCCTGGTATTTGGGCTTTTGTCCCCCCTCAATAAATTTTGGCTTTTTCCATATTTCTTGTGCTACGAAGTTGAGAGATACAGTTGAGTATCGAGTAGATTTTACAAATAGCTGAGAGCTGCAGGGGAAGAGAAGTTTAGTGCTGCTTATCCTGAGTCTGCTTGCATTGTTAATAGCACAACAGGTAGTGTACTTGCTTTTGATGCAGAAGACTGTGGTTCTACTCCCACAGGGAGTGGATGCTGCCATACTGAGAATGTCCTCTTTGGCGAATATACCTAGTAACTATGAACCTGTTATCAGTTGGCCATCCATTTCCTATTGCAATATTACTATCTTATCTTTTTTTTTTAATGTAATATAGGCAATTTATTCCTCAGGGCCAACAGGCACTTTATTTATAGATGAAACAAAAGGTTGTGAGGCATGAAAAATAAATTACTTTTTAAATACATTACTGGAATGCCAGTCAAAATCAAGTATAAGAAAAACCAGAAGCACTCAACTCAAACCACTTCTCCTTGCACCGCAGTTCTAATTATAATATATTCAGCTTTATTAAAGTACCAAGCAACATGCTGAAAGTAGAAATCTATGTGATGCCCCCACTTGTAAAAATGTTTCTTATCCAAAAGACCTGCTGCCTGACAACTTGTTTCATGGGGAAAACATGATAAAAGTAAAAAATGAAAAGCAAACAAGAAACAAGCTCAAGATACATTGCTTAAAGGATTACTGTACAGGTTATGGACCACACATGATTGGCATTCTGTTTAGTTTACGGGTAAAGTCTGTAGAGATGACTGGAAGTCTCCAAGTGTAATGAGCTTTTTAAAATAATGGAATCCTGTCCTTTAATACCCAAGGCTTATACATTATCTAGTCAAGTATTCTCTGCATGGCAACAACAGAAAGGCTTTCAATGTTGGCAATTCTTTAACAGTATGCTTATTAAAGCTTACTTGCATCTTTTGATGTCAGACAAGCTTACCTTATGGTCATTAAAGCATTGCTACTTAAACACAGAGCAACAGGCACTTTGAGTAATAAGCATAAATCTGAGTAATAAGCATAAATCAACAGTACAAAAATATGACAGAAACCAGACCATTCTGCAAAATCAAGGACAGATGAAAAGCCACTGTAGTACTTATGCAGTGTGTCCTCCCCATCCAAGGTAGATACAACTACTCCTTGCCTTGCTTGGACACATCCAGAGTCACTACATGGGGGAGTGGGGTGCAACAAGCATGTCACAATTTGAAATCTCTCTGGCTGACTGTGATGGCCCTGACACATTTGTCATACCTCTCAACCTCAAGAGCAAGAAATCTGGACAAAGCCATACACAGAAGTGGGACAAAGGCACAACAATAAGGACAATTTTTAAATATTGCTCTAATAAACTTAGAAAGATAATAGAATAGGTCTTGCATTAGTATGAATTTTCTGAAGGGTATAAAATCTGAAACTTAAATGTCTGTCATTTTCTAACTTCAGTCTTTAGTGATTTGTCACTAATTTGCCAAAAACACAATTTTATGAAAAATGGACCAAAATGTGATGCAAAAATATAAAATAGACACACAATACAGCTGCTACCTGTCAAAGAAGGGACACTTTAATATTAGTACTGCTACCTTGAGCAGCTGACAAAATAAAAGAATCTACATGCATTTCAAGTAATCTATAACTTTGATTATTACAGTTATTTCTTAATTGTAAACCCTCCATGTTTTCTTCCAAAATTGCTATTTTATGGAGGGATTATTAGGGGAAGAGCAACATTTTGAGCCAAAATTGGGGACAGTTGAGAGGTTGGCTATGCCTAATTCTATAAAGCAATTTATTTGCATGACCTCTCAACCTGTTAATGCAGTAAATCTGAACAAGGCCAAATATATTGGGGCACATATAAACAGTACTAAAATTGCTCTTGTATAAATTGAGACAGTTGATAGAACGGCTCTTACTTTAACATGCATTTTTATGAAGGTTATGAAGTCTGAAACTTATTATTTAGTGACTTCTGGCAAATCATTTAGGAATTAAAACTACAAATTTTATGAACAACAAACCAAAAATAAGAAGCAAAAATCTATTCATTCTTTGAAAATCTGGACAGTTGGGAGGTATAGTTCAGCTGGGCCTGTCTGAGTTTGCTGCCCTCCCCCCCCCTGACAAAATAATGGTTGAATGGAGCCTCTGCAGCCATTCCAATTAACTATTAGTTGGCTGTTTCACTCCATTTACCATAAACACTAATGTGCATACTGCTTTACTTCAATGATTGGACTTCATTTGAAAGTTTTATTTTGTATTTTACAGCACAAACATTAAGTCATCTGTTAAACAAAGCAATGCAGTCTCACAATGAAAACTTAGCATTAAAACTTCTCTGCCCTTGAAACTCACATTCATTGAAACAGCATTGAAACCCACATTCAAAGAAAATACATTTTGCCAGTGGCAGATAAAGATTAATTTTGGGCTGTTTTCGAATCATAGGCCCCTAGCATATGAAACATACATGTGCTCTTTGATACACCTTCCTCATTGTACTAAAAATGATATTCCTTGTACAATACAGTACACTTGTTAGAGGGTGTTTTAAATTTGTTTTGAACATTTTTCCAGTAAGCAATGAAACAAAACATATGCACCCATAATGGCAAAACTGCCCAGTTGAGAACATTTATCATAAAAAAGTCTACTCAGACTTCCACAGTCCACCATTATTAGTAAATATACACAATTCTACAGTCCACCATTATTAGTAAATATGCACAATTCCACAGTCCACCATTATTAGTAAATATGCACAATTCTACAGTCCACCATTATCAGTAAATATGCACAATTCTACAGTGCACCTTTATCAGTAAATATGCACAATTCTACAGTCCATATTCAGTGAATTCAGTTCTTGCCATAGCTGTCAACCTTAGCACAAAAAACCTGGACGAAGCCAATAATGGGGGAATACAGTCCCAAAAATAGGGACAAATTTAAAATCTTCATCTTATAAACTTAGAAAATTGCTAGAAAAAAGGTTGTGCTACTATGTATTCTGAAGAACATGAAGTTTTAAAATCAAATGCCCGGCAATTCTACTGCGGGCAGAACAAAAACAATTTTCAGCAGAGACGAGGGATTAATACTGCAGACACGTCTTTGTAAAATGGCAGGGCACCAGAGCAAATCCACACAAACACAGGGAGGAGATGCAGACTCCACACAGAAGCCACCCCAACCAAGAATCAAACCAGAAAACCTATAGCTGTGAGGCAACAATACTACCACTGCACCATCAAATCTGCAAGGAATTAAACATTCAGAAACCTGAAGTCTGAAATTCAAATGCCGGTCAATTTTACTGCGGACAGAACAAAACAATTTTCAGCAGAGACGAGGAATTAATACTGCAGACACGCCTTTGTAAAATGGCAGGGCACCAGAGCAAATCCACACAAACACAGGGAGGAGATGCAGACTCCACACAGAAGCCACCCCAACCAAGAATCAAACCAGAAAACCTATAGCTGTGAGGCAACAATACTACCACTGCACCATCAAATCTGCAAGGAATTAAACATTCAGAAACCTGAAGTCTGAAATTCAAATGCCGGGTCAATTTTACTGCGGACAGAACAAAACAATTTTCAGCAGAGACGCAGGGATTAATACTGCAGACACGTCTTTGTAAAATGGCAGGGCACCAGAGCAAATCCACACAAACACAGGGAGGAGATGCAGACTCCACACAGAAGCCACCCCAACCAAGAATCAAACCAGAAAACCTATAGCTGTGAGGCAACAATACTACCACTGCACCATCAAATCTGCAAGGATTTAAACATTCAGAAACCTGAAGTCTGAAATTCAAATGCCGGTCAATTTTACTGCGGACAGAACAAAAACTATTTTCAGCAGAGACGCAGGAATTAATACTGCAGACACGTCTTTGTAAAATGGCAGGGCACCAGAACAAATCCACACAAACACAGGGAGGAGATGCAGACTCCACACAAAAGCCACCCCAACCAAGAATCAAACCAGAAAACCTATAGCTGTGAGACAACAGTACTACCGCTGCACCATCAAATCTGCAAGGAATTAAACATTCAGAAACCTGAAGTCTGAAATTCAAATGCCGGTCAGTTTTACTGCGGACAGAACAAAAACAATTTTCAGCAGAGACGCAGGGATTAATACTGCAGACACATCTTTGTAAAATGGCAGAGCACCAGAGCAAATCCACACAAACACAGGGAGGAGATGCAGACTCCACACAGAAGCCACCCCAACCAAGAATCAAACCAGAAAACCTATAGCTGTGAGGCAACAATACTACCACTGCACCATCAAATCTGTAAGGAATTAAACATTCAGAAACCTGAAGTCTGAAATTCAAATGCCTGTCAATTTTATTTAACATTTGTTAATCAGGACAGTCTGACTTGGAACAAAAAAACAATTTTCAGCAGAGGCCCAGGAAGAAATAATGCAGACATGTCTTTGTAACATGGGAGGACACAAAAGCAAACCCACACAAACACAGGGAGAAGATACGGACCCACAAAGAAGGAACCCCAGCCAAGAATCAAACCTGAGAACCTGCAGCTGTGAAGCAACAATGCTACTACTACACCATCAAATATCAAGCATTGCAACATTTACAAACCACAGATATTATGAGGAACATATCAGATCAAATATGAGGCAAAAATCTGCAATTTTTTTACAAATGGTGGTGGGTAGGGAACTCAAGTCTTTAACACCTGCATACAGGGTACAGGGTTCAAGCCTGAGGTATTCCCTACCACACCACCATGAGCACCTGGGGCATTTACACACACACACACACACACAACTCCAGTTACAAGCACCAGCTAACACATACACAACTCCAGTTACAAGCACCAACACATAAAGTAAAATGCACCATACACTTACTTGTCTGTTCTCCATACCATATCCTGCCCGTGCAATACTCACAAAGACCCACGAGATCCCAAGCTCCCTCCCGAGACTGTTCTTGCTGTTGCAGTCTGGATGCGATATATCCTCCTAGTGTGTCTGTGCACTTTAAAAGTGCACAGATGTCTCCATGGGTCCTGCCGGCCGGACTGCCTTGAGCATGCGCATAGACCGACGGTAGTCGGGACTACTGTGCATGCCCGAAGTCCGTGAAATTTAAAAAAATAATTTTTTTTTTGTTTTCTTTTTTAATTTGAGGGGGCTGCAGTCTGGCAGCCCGATGCCACGAGCCGCCCCTGGGTTTCTGAATCTTTAAATCCTTAGATATTTGATGGTGCAGTGGTAGCACTGTTGCCTCACAGCTACAGGTTCTCTGGTTTCATTCTTGGCTGGGGTACCTTCTGTCTAGAGTCTGCATGTCCTTCCTGTGTTTTTGTGGGTTTGCTGTTGTATCCCCCATGTTACAAAGACATGTGTCTGCATTATTTCTCCCTGTGCCTCTGCTAATACTGGTTTTTGTTCCAAGTCAGACTTTCCTGGTTAACAAGTGTTAAATAAAATTGACAGGCATTTGAATTTCAGACTCCATATTCTTCAGAAAGTACATAGTAACACACAACCTTTTATTCTAGCAATTTTCTAAGCTTATAAGATGAATATTTGAAAATTGTCCCTATTTTTGGGACTGTATTCCCCCATTATTGGCTTCTTCCAGGTTTTTTGTGCTAAGGTTGAGAACTATGGCGAGAACTGAATTCACTGAATATGTTTGAGGCCTGTATAAACCCATTATTGGGTTTGTCCAGGTGTTTTGTGCTAAGAGGTTGACAGCTATGGTGAGAACTGAATTCAATAAATGGTAGCCATTTAAGTTTAAGTCTTCCTCTCTTTCAAAAAACAGCTGATTTGGCATAGTGGTATGTTACTCTGAGTGTTTTGCACAGGGACTTGGGTTCAAGACTGGGCAGTAAAATGTATGGTGGTAAAACAGCATATTTTTTTTTATTCTAGCAACTTTCCAAGATTATACAAGCAATGTTTAATGTGTCCCTGGTATTTGGGCTTTTGTCCCCCCTCAATAAATTTTGGCTTTTTCCGGATTTCTTGTGCTACGAAGTTGAGAGATACAGTTGAGTATCGAGTAGATTTTACAAATAGCTGAGAGCTGCAGGGGAAGAGAAGTTTAGTGCTGCTTATCCTGAGTCTGCTTGCATTGTTAATAGCACAACAGGTAGTGTACTTGCTTTTGATGCAGAAGACTGTGGTTCTACTCCCACAGGGGGTGGATGCTGCCATACTGAGAATGTCCTCTTTGGCAAATATACCTAGTAACTATGAACCTGTTATCAGTTTGCCATCCATTTCCTATTGCAATATTACTAGCTTATCTTTTTTTTTAATGTAATATAGGCAATTTATTCCTCAGGGCCAACAGGCACTTTATTTATAGATGAAACAATGGAATATAACATTGTTTGGTAGCAGCAACCTCTTCATTAGTTACAGATCTCTTTAATGTGGAATTATTTAGATGACTTACTTCTGCAGAGATTGTGTATATTTACGATACTGGTGGATTTTTTATGATGGAAATGTTCTCAGTTGGGCAGTTTTGTCATTATTGGTGCATGAATTTTGTTTCATTGTTTACTGGAAAAATGTTCAAAACAAATTTAAAACACTCTCTAACAACTGTACTGTATTATACAAGGAATATAATTTAATATAATCAGGAAGGTGTATCACACAACATGTGTGTTTTGGGTGCAAGGGGCCTATCATTTGAAAACAGCCCAAAGTTAATCTTTATACTACCCAAATGTATTTTCTTTGAATGTGGATTTCAATACTGTTTCAATGAATGTGAGATTCAAGGGCAGAGTTTTAAAGTCTATTTTCATTGTGAGACTGCATTGCTTTGTTCAGCAGATGTCTTAGTGTTTGTGCTGTAAAATACAAAATAAAGCTTTCAAATGACATCCAAATCATTGTAGAAGTAAAGCAGTATGCACATTGCAGTGTTTATGGTAAATGAGGTAAAATAGCCAAGTAATGGGACATTGGAGTGGCTGCAGGGGGTGGCTCCATTCAACCATGATTTTGTGAGTGGGAAGGATGGCAAACTCAGACAGCCCCGACTCGGCTGATCTATACCTCTCAACTCTCCAGATTTTCACAGAATGAATAGCTTTTTGCTTCTTATTTTTAGTTTGTCTGGCAAATCATTTAGGAATTAAGTCACTAAATAATGACAGACATTGAGTTTCAAACTTCTTAACCTTCAGAAAAATGCATGCTAAAGCAAGACCTGTTGTTCTAGCAACTAAGTTTATACAAGAGCAATTTTTAGTACTGTTTGTATGTTCCCCCAATATATTTGGCCTTGTCCAGATTTCCCGTGTTAACAGGTTGAGGT